>NC_140940.1:103898383-104173383 GCF_014529385.1 Adiantum capillus-veneris | reverse complement strand
GGTGGTAGTGCTCTCTTTCTACTCTACATATGCAACCTCTTCGCAATTCTTCTATACCCTCTCTCACAATGAAACCAGCGATCAAAAAAAACCTTTGCAGAGTTCCCTGATTTCAATTTCAGAAAAAACCTTTTGCAGAGTAACACGAAGTTCCAAGGATACTCTTTTCCTACCATCAAAGACGGTGTCTTTTACACCTACCCACGTTCAATCAGAGGTATCATCCTTGGGAGAAGCTGAAGCCGACCATCCTTCAACACAAGTCACAATCCAACCTCATGTTAATTCGGTAATCAATTTTATCATTTTGCATTGCTATGCATGCCTAGTAATTAAAACTAGGATTTTTCATAAACTATATGAGAAAACACGATTATTACCACAAGAAACAAGCATCTGTTTTTCATAGAATAATGAAAGGATGGATTGGTAATATGTTGTTTGACTTAATATAGAAACTACTTGATCCTATGTGAAAGAATTATCTAAAAAGAACAATTTTTGATGGGGCATCTTTTATCGGATGGAGCGTGCAATTGGCGAGATGATCCCATGGTTAGTAGAGAATAAGCTGAGGTTATAAGTTCTTCTTTTTGTACTGATGATTAGCAAGATACCTTACGGTTAATGAGATGTCCCTTCCAGTTAGTGAGTGGGAAAGTTGCACATTTCACGGATAGCAAGTAAGAAAAAACTTTGCAAAGGCTCTGCTAGCTAAGTAGGGGAAGTCCCCGGAGAGCTATAAAAAATCTTATATTTTATTTATTATTAATGCAGGATTGTTTTGTTAGAACATGGTTGATCAATTGTCTTGATGATGATTCAAGGACTATTTTAGCGAACTCGTCTCATAAATCATCAAGGAACATTTTTTGTGTATGTGAAACAAAGTGATAGTAATTAGATAACCAGCTATTAGGTGAGTTGTGGGGTGAAAAGTGGGAGGATGGAGTCATGCAAAGCACCTTCGACCACCTTGCAGTTAAGCCAATGCACCTTTTAAAGGAATCATGTGCATCAAGAAACCCAAAAACATCCTGCTAAAGTGAAGATATCTAGTTATTCCATATGTTGCACTAAACTTTTTACATGAAAGCACTTGTAGCTTGTAAAGAATGAACCGGATAACCACATGATGTGCCATATTTATAACGTGTAGACCACTTGCAACATAATGAGAGAAAGGGGGGGGGGGCTCCCACTGGGGAAAGGCAAGGGGGTGGGGAGAGAGGAAGAGAGATAGAGGACGAGAGAAAGGGAGCAAAGCAATGGTGATGACGATATTTGATCAAGGTGTATTCACCAACGGAAAAACTCTATGAGAGAGAGAGGTCGAGGCCGACGGAGGATGAGGACAGAGAAAAAAGGAGCAAAAGTGATGGTGATGACAATGTTTGATCGAAGTGTGTTTGCCAAGGGAAAAATTCTATGAGAGAGGGAGGGAGGCTGATAAATGATCAGGACAGAGAATAAAGTTGAGGAGAGAGGAAAAGAATCTTCTTTGGAATCTGCTTGCCAGATTCCAAAAAGCGTTTGCCGAAAAATGCTCGCCAAAAAATATTCGTCATCGTTCCTCTGCATTACTACCAAATTTTCCCTCTCCTCATAAGTTGTCTTCAAAATGTGAGTGCTATCAGGACTATAGCACCCATCATCGGGTTTGCAACATCTCCAACATGTCTGTCATCATGGACGTGCAGATGTGAGTCTGGAAGGGTTACAATTGAAGATGGCTACCACAAGTACATGAATTTGAAATAGCTATATAAGCATTAAAACACAATAAATAAGTTATGTTGTAGTAGCAATAAGATAGAACTTACCATCTTTGAATCACTATCATCCACAAAATTCCAAAACTCTCTAGCGATATCCAAATATAGAAAACACTTGAGCTGCAATTTATGACCCGCACAACACCCAACAACTTTGGAGAGATCCTTGCCACACAAAGTAGCTACAAAGGTGCCTCTGAATCTCAAGAACTCATGTGCAAGATCCACGGTTGTCTCGATAAGGTCCAATCTCAAGAACTCATGTGCAAGATCCACGGTTGACTCGATAAGGTCCAATCTCATGTCATTCCATGAAGAGTCCATATGAATTGTTTGTGATATGGCTACCCCTATGGGCAAGTTTTTCCATACTAATTGAGCTTGCTCAAATACATATCAAGGTCAATGTCCCTTAATCTGATCAAGCCACCAAAGAACATTAAAGGCTCAACAAATTCCTGTCAAAACAATCACAAACATCTTTCAATCTTTTTCTTTTAAGCATCGCATCATGCTTAAAAGTTGTTCTTCCTCTTACTTGTTGTAGCTATTTAATTTTTCCAAGTTCTTTGCAATCTTCCCAGCATCACATATTAATGGTAGGTGACGTGGTGTTATGGTGACATTTGTGCCTTCATACAAAGAGTTGTAAGATGACATGAAAGTGTTCGTCCTATTGACTATGGAAAAACAGATGTACTCAAAGAACATGTGGAAAAGGTGCTCAAAATATCTCACTTAAACCCTCCTCCTACGTGTGTTCTATGTATGTCTTGCTCTCGGCATGTCTATGAGAAGAGGCCACCTCAACATGTGATTGAGAGTCATGGGGATGTTGGAATTAGGGTTGCAAGGAAACACACACAGCTTTGAGAAGACAAAGGAAGCTCAAGGCACACAACAGAGAGTGTATTACTTAGTGTGCAACACAAAGATAGATAGCCCTAGAGTGATGGGTGTATATACAGTACATGGGGGGGAAAACCTCCTATTGAAGGAAAAAATGCCCCGGCGGTCCTAGTAAGTGTGTTCACACACATCACTACCACATGTATATGGTAACAAATCCCCCCTGGGAGTGATGTAGTCGCGAGAGCTGGCACATAGAGTATAGGAAAGTGCCATGCCCTGAGGACATGATCAATCCACAAAGGGGAATAAGCCCAAAGCTTTGCAGAAAGCTTTGAACTTCTCACAAGACAATGCCTTTTTGAAAAGATCTACAAGGTTTTCTTGTGTTGGCACATAAGCCAAGCTGATCTCTCTACTGAGAGCCTCTCCCTAACATAATGGTAATGCACCATTGTCAAAACTACAAAATTTCCAGGCAGTAAACAAGAGTAAAATTTGGTGGCTGCAAACATAAGGTTTGGCATCATTTACTTAGTTTCTTTGAGTTCCAGTCACAATTCTAATGGCAAAGTAGATGGGGTGCATGAAAGAGGTTTGCAAATCCTCTGGTAGCAATATTACCCCAAGGGTGCCATCACCCATACTTGGATTGACATAGAAAATCTAATTCCACTTTGGAGGTGCAATGGTGGGGAGGTAGGCTAAAATTTGCTTCACTTTGCGAACTTTTTTCTCATTTTATTCATTCCAAGTGAAGATATCCACCTGTGTAAGCTTTTGCAAAGGTAGTACCACTTGTGAGAGCAAATGAGTAAACTTGCTTAGATACCTCATCTTCTATAAGAAGGAAACTAGTTGTTTTGCTCTGGTTGGAGAGGGAAGAGACAATAGCACTAAGATTTATTTGGGTCATCCTTGATACCCCTAGTTAAAACCACATGGCCCAAGAGAATAACTTTACTTTTTGCAATATGACACTTATCCACATTGCGTTACCCACCCAAAGATTGTAGTCTGTTAGGCCCTCATGTACTTTCTCTAAGTGCAATGGTCGTGAGTTGTAGATACAGAAAATCATCGACAAACACACGAATAACTTTACTTTTTGCAATATGAAACTTATCCACATTGAGTTACCCACCCAAGATTGTAGTCTAGTTAGGCCCTCATGTACTTTCTCTAAGTGCAATGGTCGTGAGTTGTAGATACAAAAAATTATCGACAAACACACGAATGGAGTTGCCAACCAATGGCTAAAACATATGTAGTACATATTTAAAAAGATGATGGGTCATTGGTGGGACCAAAATGCATAACTCTATAAGAAGAACACTCCCATGGTGTGATGAAAGTTGTACAATGTTGGTCCTCCTCAACAATCCTTATTTGGAAATACCCTTAGTACCCATCACATACTTTGTAGCACTGATAGTATGCAGCTTTATTTAAGATCTCATCTAGGAAGGGAAGAGGAATGTGGTCCCTCTTAGTGCTTGCATTCAGGGATTTACAATCCACATACACACAGCACTTGCCATTCTTCTTGGGCATCACTAGTACTGGAATACCCACTTTGAATGTTCTACTATATAGATAAAGCCTGCATCAAGTAGCTTCCTTACATTTTTGAGTAGGTTCTCTTGCTGGATTACACGTAGCCACCTCAACTTCTACACCATAGGCTTGTTGCCCTCTTTAAGCTTTATATGGTGTTTCACTACTGAGATACCCGTGATTTTGTTTTACTCATCAATTAAAAGTGTAGTTAAAGTCTTTAGCATTATTACATAATTATTACGCTTTTCCTCACATAACTTTGTAGAGAGCATTCTCAACAATTTATTTTCTTCTACCAAAGGCTCTATACTTCATAGGTCCCCTTTCCTTTAATGTTTGTACAATGGGCTGATCCATCTCTTGTTCGAATTAGGGTTTCAAGGAAACAGACACAACTTGGAGAAGACAAAGGAAGCTCAAGGCACACAACAGAGAGTGTGTTACTTAGTGTGCAATAGAAAGATAGATAGCCCTAGAGTGATAAGCGTATATACAATGCACGAGGGAAAAAATGCCCCAGCGGTCCTAGTGTGTTCACACACATCACTACCACATGTATATGGTAACAAATCCCCTCTGGAGTGATGTGGTGAACGAGAGCTGGCACATGAATAAAGGGAAGTGCCATGCCCTGAGGACATGATCAGTCCACAAAGGGGAGTAAGCCCAAATCTTTGCGGAAAGCTTTGAGCTTCTCACGAGACAATGCCTTTGTGAAAGATCTGCAAGGTTGTCCTGTGTTGGCACATAAGCCAAGCTGATCTCTCCTTCTGAGAGCCTCTCCCTGACATAGTGGTTATGCACCTCAATGTGCTTTGTGTGAGCCTGAAAAATTGGGTTCCTCGCAACTGCCAATGTGCTCTGACTTTCAGTGTAGATAGTGTTGGCAGTGTCCTGTCCAACACCCAAATCAACCGTAAGGCGTCTGAGCCATACACACTCAACCGTAGCTGTGAATACTTCCCTGTACTCAGCCTCACAACTTGAAGTGTCCATAGTAGGTTGCTTCTTGCTCAACCATGATATACATGAACTGCCAAGCTTGAAACAAAAACCACTTGTGGACACTCGTGTGTCAAAACAACCAGCCCAATCTGAGTCCGAAAAAGCATGTAAGTCTGACGGAAATGATCCCCCCTTGGGATAAAACAAGCCAAGATGTAAAGTGCCACTAAGGTAGCGAAAAATCCTCTTGACAGCCTGCCAATGCTTAGGCCCTGGGCTATGCATAAATCTGCTGACCTGTGAGACTGCAAATTGAATATATGGCCTTGTGTTGCATAAATGAGGCATCCAATAGCAGTTTGATAAAGAGTGACATCTGCAGGATCACCAGCATCACGAAGACTCAATTTCAAACCTGTTTCCATGGGAGTGGCAATAGGTTTGCAATTCTCGAGTCCAAACTTACATAGCAATATCTGTATGTAACTTTTCTGACACAAGGCAATACCACCATCACACTGCTTAAATTGTATACCCAAGTTATGATGCAACAGCCCCAAATCTTTCATCTTGAAAGTAGCATTCAAATCAGTCTTAAATTCAGCAATATGTCTCTCATTTGGTCCAGTGATCAGCAAATCATTGACATAAAGAACCACAATGAGAAGTACATCACCCTCACGCTTTACATACAATGTGCTTTCCATGGACTGTTACAAAAGCCTTGTTTGACCAAATGAGTGTCAGCTTTCTCATACCAAGCACGAGGAGATTGCTTCAACCCATACAAAGCCTTCTTACATTTGCACAATACTTTGTCCTCTTGTCCTTTCTTGACAAAACCGCGAGGCTGCGTTACATAAACTTCCTCAAATATGTCACCATTGAAGAAAGCAATAACAATGTCTGATTGATGTACATCCCAACCAAAATGAGCTACCAATGCACATAGAAAGTGCACAGTAGTCATACGACAAGTGAGAGCAAAAGTGTCTTCATAATCTATGCCTTTTTGCTAGGCATAACCCTTTGCAACAAGTCGAGCCTTATGGCAATCGATCTCACTATCTGGCTTGCGTTTCAACTTGTAAACCCACTTCGTACCAATGGCCTTTTTGCCATGAGGCAAATCACATAAAGTCCATGTGTCATTTTCTATAAGTGCATCATATTTTGATTGCATGGTATCCATCCAATTTTCTAAATTTTGTGCTTCATCAAAAGACCAAGGTTCCTCAACATCATGTAAGCTAGACACAGCCAAAGCATAACAATCTGACGCATAAGATGCATGGTGAGAGCCTGAACGAGTATGACTAGACAAAGGTGCATCCAATTTACTGTCACGCAATGTATGCACGAGCCATTTTGGCATACCTCTAGCCTGCTCATTTGCAACCCTTTCCTCATCAAGTACTTCATGTACATCGGCATCAGTAATAGGCTGATCTGTAACATTTTTAGAAACCCCCGTAGGCTGTACATTTGCCTCATTGGAATTGACATTCGTATTTCCACTGCTAAAAAGAGGCAACAAAGTGTCATAAATGTCCTGTGACCTTACATTACTGTCTCTAGTACATGACAGAAAGGGCTGAACAAAATCTTCCACAAACACTACATCCCGTGAAACCAGAATACGCTTTGTTTGCAAATGATGCAGCCTATAACCTTTGCTTTCAGCACTAAAACCAACAAAAATACAGTTGACAGCCTTATCATCCAATTTTTGCGCTGTGTTTGTGGCACCAAAGTATATGCAAATAGTCAAAAACACGCATGTGCTCAATAGAAGGCTTTCTATCATGCCATGCTTCATATGGAGTAATAGACAACAAAGCTTTCGTAGGACACCTGTCATAAGTGGCACACATGATGGCCTCAAGCTAAAAAGAGTGCGGCAAAGCTTGACTTTTGACCATACAATAACACACTCACTAAGTAACACACTAAGTAACACATAGCACTGTAAATTGGTCAAGGCATACAATAGAGAGTGTGTTACTTAGTGTGCAATAGAAAGATAGATAGCCCTAGAGTTATGGGCGTACATACAATGCATGAGGGAAAAAACCTCCTAAAGAGGGAAAAATGCCCCGGTAGTCCTAGTGTGTTCACACACATCACTACCACATGTATATGGTAACATCTCTTTGGGTTCCTTGAGGATGATTCCCATGACTTCTATGTCGCTACCGCTCTCCTCCGTTATTGTTGCCTCCTCTTCTAAAGTGGTTGGAAATTCGTTAGAAATCTCATCTACTGAGGTTTCTAGATCCAGATCCTATCGCACACATATTTTCATGTTATATTTCTTTGCCTTTGGTGCCCCAGACTTGGAGCATGCCTATGCCCAATCCTTCTTTTTCCTCATGGCCATGAGCCATGGCGTGCCTAAGATAATTGTTTAGCCTTCCCCCTTGGTTGGCATCACAAATATTTCAACATCTACTTTTGTATCACAAACTTTTATTTGAATAGCAGATACTACTCCCACACAATGTACCTTGATGTTGTTGGCCATATTTGCACAACATGGTGTCAGTCTGTTGACCTTCAAGCCTAGATGGTGCATCTTTTGCTCACTTATTATGCAAATTTGAGCTCCCCCATCAATGAAAACATTGGAGATGCATTGCCCTTGGATGTGGACATCTATGACATGCAAGATATCCTCCAAATTTCTCCAAGAGATGGCTCTTTTAGACTTAGTTTTCCTTAGACTCACCATCTTAGTCCATTGCCTTCTCACCTTAGCTACTAAGTGGAGTAGATGGGGCCAAGTGATTTATGGACCCTCCATAGAAACATCATTAACCAAATCATAAGGTTGTGGAAGACTCATCGAGTGTGAAATCTAATATCCAATTTCTTGTCATGGCTTGGATTCTTCTTGTTGGACTGTCCCCAAGTTCTATTTTGGTCTTCTCCCTGAAAAGCTTCTCCAGGTCTGGCTCTCTTGACACCCATGGTATTACCTCTTCTACGTTAGCCTTCCTCGTGTTTCTTACCTTCCCTTTAGTACCTTCTTCCACTTTTGACTTACCCTTGTTGTCAAGCCTTATGATGCTCACTGTCTGGTTGGCAACTGCCATTGGGAGTAAGGGTGGAATAAGGGTTTGAAGTTGAGGTGGTGATTGTGGTTGCCTTGGTGGTTGTAAGATTTGGATAGGTGGTGCTTGATGTGGCTACTATGTGATGTTGGTCTTGCTCTTGGTGGTGAGAGTTGATTTTGCCTTGGTCCTTTAATGAAATTTTTCCTCCTAGAGTGTGGACAAAAATACATACCATGACCGTTCTCACCCAGTTGCAGTAGTAGCAATACTCCTAGGCTTGCCTTCATTGCACTCTTTCTTGCTCTAGATTTCTTGTCGGTGCACACGCTTGTTGCACCAAGTGTATTGACAACCACTCTAGCTGACTTTTACTTCAATTCAACAACTCTCACCAATCCTCCACTTCCTCTTGTGGTGGTTTTCTCTGAGCGAGTGTGGGTGTCACTAGAGGTGGTCCAGGTCTAACAACTTCCTCCTTCTCCATCTTCTTGTCTTGTAGGCACATCTTCCTATTCTTAAGGAGGGCTACTTCAATTGCTAGCTCATACGCATCAAGAAATCTTCCCCTCACCTTCTTTTTACGTGGTGCCCATAGGCTTGTAATGAAATAGTCCTTCTTGAGGAAGTGTCACTTCTCCCTCTTGCAGTGAGGCAACCCATCACTCCCATAGATCTACAAATTATTTATTCGTAGGTTGCATACTCAAATAGGCCTCACCACTTCAACTCCATCAAAAGTTGCAAGAGCTTCTCCGATGTGGTGCCCTCGTCGCCAAACCTTTTTACGAAGGCGACTCTCAAAAGTTTCCACCCATCCTTGGTGGCTTGTGGCAAAGCATTGTACCAATTCACCTCCACCTTCATTACTAGTAGAAAGATGCATAGTAGATAAGCATTTTCATCTTGCTTAGAAACCACACATGCTATTTCCAGGTTGTTAAGGAAATATGTAGTGTCTCACCCACCTTACTAGTAAAAGTTGAAAAGAGATATTTTCCATGACTTGATGACTAGGAAGGAGCCAAAAGATAAAAAGAGAAAATCAAACTTGGATTAAGAAATAGTTTTTGTCCAAAATACGGGAAGAGGAAGTCACGACTTCAGATAAATACATAAATCTAAACATCAAAATTAACATTATGGTAGACCAATGGCAGGATGAAAGGTTGGTTTGAGGCGTTTAATTCTTGTAGGTACTCCTTTTCAAACATAGACATGATGATTTTTTGATAATGCATCTTCAGTCAACAATCACCTTGATGGATTGAACCCTCTATGGCACATACGGTTGCCCTTGCCTGAAAGATTGATTCTCCTAATTCATCACATTCTTATGTGAAAAGGCACATTCTTGTAGGGTGCTGAAAGATTGTACTTGAGGGTAAGAAGGTTGTTGTACTCTAATTGTAGCTTGTGCAACCACAAGAAGAGTTGGTTGCTATCTTTGACTTGAAGGGTTGTCCCCTTGCCACTTCCTACAACGTTTTGAACTGCCTCTCCTTTATCTTTAAAACTTCCCTGCAACTTAAAGATCCATTCAAATAAGCATCATCAAGCTTAATGATGTAGGTGGTAAGCCATACTACCTTGACTGGGCCTAGCCTGATGTCATTTGCTCATTAACGTCATTTAGCACTAACACTCCTTGGATGTGCAATGGTGTGCCCTCTCTCCATGCAAAGCTCATATCAAATACTTTGTTAATGATGATGTGGCTAGCTTCATGCTCATGTGAGAACAATGAGCATGAATGTGGCTAGCTTCATGCTCATGTGAGAACAATGTGAGAACAATGAGGTGTTGTTGGCAAAGAGATTTGCATGCCCATTGCCTGGGCCGAACCTTCCTCTCTTTAGGACTTCCAATTGCAATGGTGAGAGAGGGACTGTTTGTTCTCAAAATATTCTTGATGCTATGGAGACTCTCTTTTGGCTTTGGCAAAGGAGGTGTTAATGGATAGTGAGTATGCCAAGTGCAATGTAGTACCCTATAGACATACAAATCCGGTGCGATTATCAATGCAGAAGGATGTCAACTCACTTCTACCTTGAGCTGCATTCATTGGGCGATCCAATTGGAAAACGTCAGTGCCACTAATCCATAGTTTAGTTGGCACACCACTTGTAAAAAGAAAGTCTTAGTAGCCCTCCTCAATGTGGGCACCAATGAAACGATGGAGGGAAAATGCAACCTAGTGGGGGTGGCCTCTACACCTCCAAGACCATGGCCCAAAATCACTTCAAACAAGATGGATGTAGCCATCATGAACATAGATAGGGGAACCACCTAGCGAGATGTAGCTAGGCTGCAAGATAATACAAACACATGATCCAACTAATACCCATGATGAGAGATCAAAAACCTATGCATCACAAACCCTAGGTCTCCATGCGGAAAGGGGAGGAGATGCACTAATTAATTATTTTATCAAACCTTCAACATGAATGTCATTACTAGTATGAAAAATCTCAAGACTAGTGAGTGCTATGTGAGACTCGTCGAATCCCAAATGGAAGAGAATCATATAGATAGACAAACTGAATGCATACACTTACAAGATAGGAGCCATGATGAAGAAATTCCCAAGAACTTTTGGTAGAGTCCTAGGTGCAAAGGTTGTCATGAGAGAGGGAGAGAACGCACATCCCCATTAGAGCTTGGCAGGTGGCAAATGGCAAATTTAGGGAGTTAGGATGTTAGTGGTGGTGAAGTTAGTAAGAAGGTATAGGCAATGCCCATGGTGGATGATGTTGTAATTTTCTCATGGAGAGTGAGTTTTCCATATAGTGTTTGGTGCTTATGAGATGCTCGTACCTTATGTATGTGATGTGAAGATCCCACAATTCTAGTGCTTTGTGTGCACCCCTAAGTCCATTCCCAAGTGTGTGTTCATGGATGGTGTGCCTTGTAAGTAGTTTCTTCTCTCACAATGCCCATGGTGCCAATGCTTGGATGTGTAAGTGCCATAACTTCCTTATGAGCCTTGACTATCCACTCATGTGTATATATCCATGTGTGTGTGGCATAGAGGATGTGTAAAGTGCCTACAATGCCAAGTGTAGAGTGCCAAGTGCTTGTGTTGTGTTCTCATGTGCCTCAAACTGTATCTTCATGCATGTGTGTGGTGGTCCTTAGAGTGATAGTGACCCCTTCTTATATAGGGAAGGAGTGAGGGAAACTCAAAAATTTCTAAAAAACTAAATAATCATCCAAGTAAGAGCATGTGGGTGTGGACCGCCCTTGTTTGGCTGTGTGTATGTGCCAAGACAAGAGTCTAATGAGAGGAGAAGAGAAAGAGAGGTGGAGTAAACGGTAGGGGTAGGGAAATTTACATAATATGCTAGCGAGTTATGGCTAGCTTATTAAGAGACAAGGGAGAGGGAAAACTACAAGACTTTTATTGAATGTGGGTAGTTTATGACGAGGGTCGAATGTCCTTTCACTGATGCACAATTTGCATGCTTCCATTGATCAACAAGCATGGAGAAGGCAAGATTTACTTGCCTTGAGCTTGCACCAAGAGAGTGTTGGAGATGGAATTTAGTAGTGAGATTACTTGTGGGTTAGTTGTTAGTGTGTAAGTGCACACACGTGTGTGTGAAATGTGTCCAAGTGAAGAAGAGAGAGAGAGAGAGAGAGAGAGAGAGAGAGAGAGAGAGAGAGAGAGTAAGTTGGAAGAGGAAATGAGGTATGGAGGTGAGGGAAAGGATAAAAATGAGCAAGAGGGTGAGAGGGGAGCATGAGTTTGCAGGTCTTGGTGAGGGAGGGAGGAATGAGTGTGGTTGTAAGTGTGGAGGAGAAGGTTAGTGGAGTGGAGGATGGTCTGTGTCAGCATGACATGGGCTAATAGGGTTCCACCATATTGGACATAACTCCTAGCCCATAGCTAGCTTGCAAGCTACAATTTATGGTAGAACAACTTTTTAAAATGTGGAGAAGAGTTACGTGCAAAAAAATTGTAAAGAAAGGGTACCCTCCTTCCACCCCCAAAACTCTTATAGTGGTCTCCATTGGAATGATTTTACGTATGTTGCCTCCAAGAATGGGCTCCTCCATGTGATGGCATAGAGCTTTGACCGTATCTGTGTGCCATGGCTACAATATTGGCTCTCTCTAAATATCAAACTCTCAGGGATGTGGCACCCTTGTGAGTCGTCCAAGTGGCAATGGTGTTGACCTGCTGGGCCAATGCAGCAGGTCACATTTTTTCACTTAGATTTTTTGTAAGTGTCTTCCTTTTCACAAAGGGTGAAAGGTTTAATAAAAAAAAGATTGAACTTAGCAGCCCATTCACTTCCAAGATTTGAACACGGGCAGCCACGAGAACAGGCCATGGCTAAACCACTAGAGTATCTTGCTTGCTCATTCACCAACCCATGTTCAAATAGCTATGATGTTTAAACTTGGGGGGGGGGGGGGGCTTTTAGGAAGGACCCCATTTGCCGATTGATGGGACTCCCTGCCACGTCAGCAGAGTCCGATATCTAGATGAACCCTTTACAACATCACTTCTAGGATTTGAACACGGGCAGCCGTGAGCAGAGGCCATGGCTAAACCACAAGCGTATCGTGCTTGCTCATTCACCAACCCACGTTCAAACAACTATGATGTATAAACTTGGGGGGGGGGGGGGATTTATGAAGGACCCCAGTTGCTGATTTATGGGACTCCCTGCCACCTTGGCAGAGAGTCCGATATCTAGATAAACCCTACAACATCACTCTCTATCATGCAACCCTCATATATACATGCGTAGTCTCATGCCTGAGAGAGGATTTCCATGATCCAAATCACCAAGTGGCAAACCTTGTCATGTCCACTGTTGCTATGACAAAGAAGTTGGCTAGCTTGGAGAAGCATACTAATATCTCTATCACATTCAAGTCACCAAGATGGTGACAAAACTCCACTGCTTGCATTCTAAAGGGAGGTCCACTTTTGAGTGCTAGACCGTAAAATGGGAAGAATAATCCCACCAAAGAGTCAGGGGCCTCTTCTCCTCTTGTTGATAATAAGAAAACATGGACTCGGAGTGAAGTCAGGTCTTTGGTCTTGTTGATGCCAAAGAAATGTGTGAAAGAGTAGTGGAAGGCCTCAAACCTCTATCTGACATTGAAGCAAAGTAGTTGTAACCATAAGGCTGACAGAGAAGAAGCTCTAAGCAACAAGGCCAACCACAGCCGGGTCCCTATACAACTCATTGCATAGAAAACAATGAATTATAGATAAGTGTCAAGAGGCTGACAAAATAAGATGTTGTGGGAGATGAGGTTGTGGGGAGGGCGATAGGGGAGAATCCTTAGCCAAGGGTGGTAGTAACTACAGGGCGGTGGTGGCCAAGGGTGAACAAACTAAAATAGGGGGCAGTGGGGATAGAGTCTCATCCTCTCAAAAGGAGGAGGCTGACGGATGGCAATGATGGGGCGACGGGCAGGATGGGAGGGGGTTGGTGGGGAAGCAGGATTGAAGGGGAAGGTGACTCCTACTCTAGAGGCTCAAAGAGATTTCTCAAAGGAATTCATTGTTGTGCGCTTTGGTCCTTGCCTAAGAGCACGTTGCTATGGCTAGTGCCCTCTCTGATGCCTAGGGCCTTTCTCCCACTCGTTGTGGTTTGTCGTGGCATGTGCATTAGGGCCTCTAGTTGACTATTGTGTAGGCACAAATGAGGGTGCCTCCTATCCAAAAGTGTGTTGTGGTTGAGACTATTGTTGAGCTTGAGGGTGATGTTGTAGACAAGCTTTAGTGAAATGGCCAGCCTGTCTCCAAATAAAGCACTAGTGTATGGTGTATTTTTGTGGCCATCCGATATCATTTGGGAGGTCCCGATACATAATATACACTAAAATTGGCCATATGAACCATACGAACCATTTTAGCACATAGTATGATCGCCCAAACCATATTCGATCCCTGTGAAACTTTGCAGGGATGGGAAAATGGCTCACCCCCACACGTGCAAAGTCTCATGCCATCCGATATAGGTTGGGTCTTCCCGACTCATACTATGCCCTAAAATGGGTCATATGAGCCATACAACCCATTTTAATGTATAGTTTGGGCCTTGACGACCCATACCGTACTGGATAGATGTGCAAATTTTCATGTGTGGGTAATTTGTGCTCAATCCCACCCATGAAAGTTTTAGAGCCATCCAATATAGTTTGGGCAATTTCGATCCACACTATGCACTAAAATGGGCCCTATGTCTCATACATCCCATTTTAGTGCATAGTAAGGGCCTCGATCGCCTATACCGTATCAGATGGGTGGGCAATCGTATGGTAGAGGAATGGCACTCATCCCCACCCGTACAAATATTTTTATTCATCCGATATTGTTTGTGTGGTTCCAAACCATACTATGTGCTAAAATGGGCCATAAGATGATGACGCTCTGGCAAACACACCCAGACACAACACTGAGTGGTTCTTATAGAATAAAACCCTTACAAAAAATGAGCTCTCACTCGTGAGCACACAAAGATGGGACTCTGACTCTCTCTCTCTCTCTCTCTCTCTCTCTCTCTCTGCGTGTGTGTACACACCCACAGGCTGCAGACCTCGATGGACCTCATGCTCAAGCTTTATACAAAACAATATTTGTGCTTAGACCAAAAGCATATTACGAGGCATATTGAGACCACAAATGATCACAATCTACATAGAAACATTAACTCATGTGGAAGGAACTTTAAGCTAATTGCTTGATTGCATGGGCGCTCTTTGATGACGAGCCTTGGACATGTCCTTCTACCAAACGTCTAACCTTTGATATGGCATTGCAGCCTGCTTTCCTCCATTGAAACTTCTCATGAATGCTTCTCGATGGTTCCCCAGCTTCTCGCGGCGCTATGAGGTCACCCCCTTGTAATGTGATGAGAGCCCCTTCTCAGCCTCGACTGAACCTGCCCCTTTGTAATTGCCTCTTGTGAGCCCACGACAAATCCCTTATCACGCTTTTTTAGTGCTCCTCGAGCCTCCTCCCTTTGAGGATTATACTCCAACTAAAGCTCTCAACCACTGATCACCTTGTACCTTCTCTCAAGCTCTCTGCTCCACCTTGCGAGTTGCCCCCTTCTTGGTATGTAATGAGAGCCGCCCTTTGATCTTGCCTTCTCTTTGTCTGCAGCTCCCAGCAGTTGCTCGTCGTGAGCCGGCCGCTTCAAAAGAGCCCCCCCTTTACTTCAAGCTGGCCGCCCTCCAGCACACTCTCCTTTTTTATAGTAGCACCCCCAACTACTTCTGCTTACGGACCCTCTCTCAGCAGCGTTTTTCATCAGCTAGAGGTTACCCAGGCTCACCGAAACCTCTGCTAATCACGCAGCACCCTCGTGAGGCCACGCTTGTTTCTGTGTAGACGGCCTCTAGTGTAGCCCCCTCCAGAATTGCTCAGGATGGCGGCCTCCTGCTGCTCGTTGTGAGCTCGCTTCAGAGCTTGGCCTGCAGCTTGATGGTCCACGACCACCCCCTTCTTCGATTCACGTACCAGGCCTGGCGTCCATCTGCAACTCGCCCTGTCCCCCCTAGCTCTAGTGCAACTCCTTTTTTTGGCAAGCTCGTGCAGGCCTCAAGAGCCTTCTCCCATGCCCATGATTACCTCGCCCTCGAACCTTCCGTCCTTCACGTGGCCGGAGCATGGCTCGCCTGCTCAATTTGACCGCTGGAAACGTTGACAGCTTTAATAGATTAAAAAAAACAACCACCAAGGCCTTGTTCTCACAAAACCTTCTTAGCTCCCATAATTTCAGCCCTCTCCTCAAGGGTACATGGACAGTGGTGACTTTGACTTGAACCTTCCTCCCGACCATCAAGTGTTAGCCAATATTGTTATGATGATTCTCCATGCCACAAGGCAACTTTTGATTCCAAAGTAGGAGGACTTAATCCCCAATAAAGTAGCCTTTGTGATTCTATCTTCAAAAGATCGTACAAAGATGTGACATATGCTTCGATGCCTGTTTGTCTTACTGGTTGGAGACTGTCTTGCATGATGGTTAGCTTTAAGCTTCAAAATAGGTTGATCTTAGCACGGACCGGTCCCAATGAGCTCAACATTTTGGAGCTTTCACTCAAATACACCTCAAACCCGCTTTAGCACTGGAGAGTCATTACAGAAGCCGCCAACCATGGGGTTGTCTTGTTCTTGGATGCACTCTCTGAGGAAAATCTGGAAACCATCAACGGCTCATACGACCCATTTTAGCACATAGTATGAGCCTTGACCACTCATACCATATCGGATGGCTGTGCAACCTTGTAGGGGTTGGAGAATGGTGCTCACCTCCACTCGTGCAAAGTCTTGTGGCTATCAAATATGGTTTGGAAAGTCTCAAACCATACTATGCACTAAAACAGATTGTACGGCTCATACGGCCCATTTTAACACATAATATGGGCCTTGAACACCCATACCAATTTGGATGGTTGTGAAAATTTGCAGGGGTGGTATATAATGGTGCTTACCCCCACCCATGCAAACTCTCGTGGACATCCAATATACTTTGGGTGATCAAGATCCATACTATGCGCTAAAATAGGTCGTATGAGCCATATGGTAATGCATGGTATGGACCTTGATCACCCAAACCATATTAAATGATTGTGCAACTTTGCACGGGTGGAGAAATGGTGCTCATGTCCACCAATGCAAAGTCTCGTTATTGCCATCCAATATGGTTTGAGCGGTCTCAATCCATACTATGTGTTGTAAACCCTAAACCCTGAACCCGGAACCGTAATCCCTAAACCATAAACCCAATATCTTAACCTTTGAACTCTGAACCTAAATCCTTATTCCTAAACTCTAACCATATACCCTAAGCCATAAACCATAAACCTTGAACCACAAACCCTAAACCCAAAACCATAAACCATAAACCTTGAACCATAAATCCTAAATCTTAGACCCTATACTCTAAACCCTGTACCCTATACCCCAAAACCCTAACACTAAACCCTAAACCATAAATCCCAAACTCTGATGGTTGTGAAACTTTGGACATGTGGTGGAATAGTGATTTACAGCCATCTAATATGGTTTGGGCAGCCCTTATCCATATTATGCGTTAAATTGGCCGTATGGCTACCCTATACCCTAAACCCTAACCCATAAACCCTAAACTTGGATGATTGTGAAACTTTTCATGGGTGGAAAAATGGTGCTCACCCCCACCCGTGCAAAGTTTCACAGCCATCCAATATGGTTTTGGACGGTTTCGACCCATACTATGTGCTAAAATGGACAATATGGCTCATACGACCCATTTTAGCGCTTAGTATGGGCCTTGACAAACCATATCATATCCAATGGTTGTGGAACTTTGCATGGGTGGGGAAATGGCGATCATCCCCACCCATGCAAAGTTTTCCAGCCATCCAATATGGTATGGGCAGTCAATGCCCATATCATGTGGTAAAATGGGACATATGGCTCATACAACAAATTTTAGCACATAGTATGGGTCGAGACCTCCAAAACCATATTGTATATTGGCCACAAAACTTTGCATGGGCGGGTTGAATACTATTTACTCACTCATGCAAAGTCTCACAACCATCCAATATGGTTGGGTGGTCAAGGCCCATACTATGCACTAAAATGGGTCGTGTGAGCCATACGACCCATTCTAGCACATAGTATGGTTTGAGACCACTGAAAACATATTGAATGGCCACAAGACTTTGTACTAGTGTGGATGAGCACTATTATTCCAACCTTGTAAAGTTTCATAGCCATGCGATATGGTATGGGTGATTAGGACCTATAATATGTGCTAAAATGAGCCGTATGATCAGACATATAGTCCATTTAAGCACATAGTATGGGTTATGTTAGGAAATAAGACGTAGCTAAATAGATAATTGAGTAGATTACTTAATGGAGAGAGACAAATTTATATACACGAGATTATAGTGTAGAGAGAGAGAGAGAGAGAGAGTACACACGATATACGTGGTTCACCCAATGTGGGCTACGTCCACGGGAAAGCAGCCACTCAATGGCTTTGGTACTTCAAAACAAGAAGTAGTTTACAAAGGGATTATACCCTTAATGGAGCTCCCGCTTTGCTTCACTCTCACCACCTCACACTCACCTTGTTGCATCAACTTCACACTATGAAATGTGTGTAGAAATGGCCTCCTTTTATAGGCCAAAAGGGCTGCCCTCTCTTATGAGAGACAGCCATGTGTAGCCGCCCTTGTGCGAATAAGTCCAAATCGGACCCTCCAATCCGCCCATGTGTGGCCGCCCTTGAGAAGACAAGTCCGCTTTTGAATTCGGCCACCGGCCATTGACTTCCGACCACCGGCCATTGGCCATTGACTACCGGCCACCGGCCAACCGACCGGTTGTTTTCCGACCACTTTCCGACCGCCGTCCGGCCATAATATTCCGGCGAAAAGGAATATTCCGGCGAAAAAAAGTCTGGAGGCCTTTAAAGTTGCCCCTGATTCTTGTCCGTGAAAATTTTGGTTTCCGGTGAGTGATTTTCCTTCACGCACGATGGCTTCTCCTCATAATGGGGCCTTACAAATGTGCGCTTTTACCACAGAAAATTACAAGGGTAAATCAGGCTCCATACTTAACAATCTCCCACTTGGAGACTGATCTCCAAACCAAACCTGTGACTGCTTTCCATTCTGGCTTTTTATCCTTGAATGCCGATTGAAGATGAGCAAAAGCTCAACTTCTCCTTGTTGACCACCTTTGTAAACATGTCTGCAGGATTTTCACTTGTATGCACCTTTCCTAGCTTTAGTTGTCCCTCTTCCAAAAGAGTGCGTATGAAGTGATATCTCACCTCAATGTGCTTTGTCCTTGAATGAAAGGCTGAGTTCTTCGCAAGATGGATAGCGCTTTGGCTATCACTGTACAAGACACAATTGTCTTGTTTGAATCCAAGCTCTTCTAAGAATCTGTGAAGCCACAGAATTTCTTTGCTTGCCTCCGTCATTGCTACATACTCTGCTTCCGTGGTAGAAAGTGAAACCACTTTCTGCAGCTTTGAAGCCCAGCTTACTGTTGTGCCTCCAACCGTGAACACATAGCCAGTAGTGCTCCTTCGAGTATCTTTGTCACCTGCCATATCTGCATCAGCATACCCTTCTAGAAAAATATCAGTTCCTCCAAAATACAAAGCATTTGTTGTTGTCCCTTTTAGATACCTAAGTATCCACTTCACAGCTTGCCAATGCTCTTTACCTGGGTTGTCCATGAACCTACTCACAACTCCCACTGCATGTGCAATGTCTGGCCTTGTCCAGACCATAGCATACATTAGAGAACCTACCGCTGCAGCATATGGAACTTTAGACATATAGGCTATCTCCTCTTGTGTCTTTGGACACATATCCTTCGTTAGTTTAAAATGACCAGCCAAAGGTGTAGAAACTGGTTTTGCATTTTGCATTGCAAACCTTTCTAGTACCTTCTTGATGTAATCTTCTTGAGATAGCTTTATTGTCTTCTTCGTCCTGTCCCTTGATATTTTCATACCAAGTATCCTCTTTGCAGCACCTAAATCTTTCATTGAAAAAGATTTGGACAGCTCCTCTTTTAGGTCTTTGATGTCCTGCATGTTAGCACTTGCAATCAACATGTCATCAACATACAACATTAGGATGATGAATTTCCCATCTCCCAAATTCTTCGTGTAGACGCAGTGATCCGAGTTGCATCTTGTGAATCCATGATCCAACATCCATCGATCAAACTTCAAGTACCATTGTCTTGATGCTTGCTTTAAACCATACAAGCTCTTCTTTAATCTGCAAACCATTTTCTCCTTACCTTTTACTTCATACCCCTTTGGTTGAAGCATGTAGATTTCCTCCTCTAAGTCACCGTGAGGGAATGCCGTATTTACATCCATTTGCTCGAGATTTAGACCATGAGCAGCCACAAGGCTTAAGACAAGCCTAATTGAGTTCATTTTTACAACAGGAGAAAATATTTCATTGAAGTCAATACCTTTCTTTTGAGAAAAACCTTTTACCACAAGCCTAGATTTGTACCTTTTCTTCCCACCTTCTTCTTCCTTTATCTTGTACACCCATTTGTTTTGAAGTGCCCGCTTACCTTTAGGCAACTCAACCAACTCCCATGTTTGGTTCTGATGTAGTGAGTCCATCTCCACTTGCATGCTCTTCGTCCATTCTTCTTTGGATTCATGTTGCATAGCTTCTTCATATGATTCCGGCTCTCCAGAATCTGAGATCAAGAGATGGTTGAAGGAAGGAACAAACCTTTCTGGAGGTCTACTTGCTCTTGTAGATCTTCGGGGAATAGGTTGAGGCTCCTCATTTGGTTGATGTTGTTGCACATTGTCACCGTTTGCAGTCCTTGAGTCTTCACCGTCCTCAAGCTCCATGTACTCATCACCTGTCTCTTTTGTTTGTTTTCTTTCCAAGTAATCTTTGTACATATTTTGTTCATTAAAAATTACATCCCTACTCCTTAAGATTTTACCATCTTCAGGATTCCATAGGCGATACCCAAAGTCTCCTTCTCCATAGCCAATGAAGAAACACTTTTTGGACTTTGCATCTAACTTTGATCTTAGGCTTCTATCTATGTGCATGAAAGCCTCACACCCAAACACTTTGAGAAATGCATAATTCACCGGTTTACCTGTCCATGCCTCTTCTGGAACTCCCCCATCCAATGCCGTTGAGGGTGACCGATTGATTAAGTACACAGACGTACTTACAGCTTCCGCCCAAAGTTCAAGCGGTAGGCCTGCATGTAGCCGCATGCTTCGTGCTCGTTCCATAATTGTCATGTTCATCCTTTCCGAAATCCCATTTTGTTGAGGTGTCCTTGGGGTTGTCCTTTGCCTCCGAATTCCATTGCTAGCACAAAAGCTTTCAAAAGCTTGGCTGCAATATTCACCTCCATTGTCGGATCTGAGGCATTTAACCTTGGTACCTGTTTCATTCTCCACAAAGGCTTTCCACCTTTGAAATATGGAAAATACATCGGATTTATTCTTCATGACATAAACCCATGTTTTTCTAGTCGCATCGTCTATGAATGTTACATAGTACAATGAGCCACCAAGTGATGGTGTACTTGCAGGACCCCAAACATCAGAATGAACCAACTCAAGTTTTTTATTTTTTCTTTCATTTCCTGATTTTTGAAATTTTACCCTCTTTTGTTTACCATAAACACAATCTTCACAGAACTCTAAGTCCACTTCTTTCAAACCTGGTAGAAGCTTCTTTGTTTGAAGGATTTGCATTCCTTTGGCACTCATATGCCCAAGTCGGTAGTGCCACACCGCACTGTCAACTTCTGTAGTTGCTGCACAAGCTGAAGGTTGCGTGCTAACAGCACACAAGTAAAGTGTACTGACTTTTTCACCCTTGGCAACCACCAAAGATCCCTTTGAGATCTTCCACCGTTTGTTTCCGAATGCAATGTTGTGACCTTCATCGTCCAATTGTCCTGTAGAGATCAAATTTTTGCGAAGAGAAGGAACATGCCTAACATCTTTCAGCTTCCATTCATTTCCGTTAGCAGTTTTGATAGAAACTGTACCTTTGCCGACAATCTCACAAGCTTCATCATCTCCCAAGTATACATACCCAAAATTACCTTTGGTGTAGTCTTGGAAATGTTGCTTGTGTGGTGTCGCATGGAATGAAGCCCCGGAATCTACTATCCAGGAATTAGACACATTGTCTAATGAGAGAATTAGAGCATCTTGCTCTACTTTACCTGCCACATTGGCCTCCGATGTTGGCTTGTTGTCTTGAGACTCTGTCTCCTTCTTCTTCTTGGACCAGCAATCCTTCTTGACGTGGCCCTTCTTGCCGCAGTTCCAACATTCAAGAACTGACTTTGTTCGTGATTTGCTCCGTCTTGAGCGATCACGACCCTTTTGGTTTTTGAACCTCTCCTTAGGCCTTCCTCTTGTTTCCACTGATAGTGCAGCACTTGATGATTCTCCTGTGCTTCTCCTTCGCATTTCCTCGCTTAGAAGAACACCCACAACATCATCAAACTTAAGAGTATTTGTGCCAGAGATAGAATTACTTACAGCCATCACAAGGCTGTCCCAACTATCCGGTAGAGATGATAGTATAAGGAGAGCTCGCACTTCGTCATCGAAATTGATTTTCACTGATCGAAGTTGACTTATGTTTGTGTTAAAGTCATTTAGGTGTTCTGCAACTGAACCATTCTCTGCCATCTTTAGATTGAACAAGCGCTTCATAAGAAATACCTTATTGGATGCCGATGGTTTCTCGTAGAAGTCGTCAAGTGACTTCATCAAGTCCTCCGTGGTCTTCATCTCCGAAACATTGAAGGCCACCGTTGACGCCAAGCTTAACCGGATTGTTCCCAGTGCCTTTCGATCAAGGACAATCCATGCTTCATCTACCATTGTTGCGGGCTTCTTCGCAAGACCGCTTAGTGGCAAATAGAGGTCCTTCTGGTAGAGATAGTCTTCAATCTGCATCTTCCAATGTTGGTAGTTTTTGCCGTTGAACTTCTCAATCTTGAGCTTCCCCTCCTCCGCCATAACTCCCACTCAATTCAAGGAATCCTTTCCTTGAGATAATTTAGCTACGAGCAAACCTTGCTCTGATACCAGTTGTTAGGAAATAAGACGTAGCTAAATAGATAATTGAGTAGATTACTTAATGGAGAGAGACAAATTTATATACACGAGATTATAGTGTAGAGAGAGAGAGAGAGAGAGAGTACACACGATATACGTGGTTCACCCAATGTGGGCTACGTCCACGGGAAAGCAGCCACTCAATGGCTTTGGTACTTCAAAACAAGAAGTAGTTTACAAAGGGATTATACCCTTAATGGAGCTCCCGCCTTGCTTCACTCTCACCACCTCACACTCACCTTGTTGCATCAACTTCACACTATGAAATGTGTGTAGAAATGGCCTCCTTTTATAGGCCAAAAGGGCTGCCCTCTCTTATGAGAGACAGCCATGTGTAGCCGCCCTTGTGCGAATAAGTCCAAATCGGACCCTCCAATCCGCCCATGTGTGGCCGCCCTTGAGAAGACAAGTCCGCTTTTGAATTCGGCCACCGGCCATTGACTTCCGACCACCGGCCACCGGCCATTGACTTCCGACCACCGGCCATTGGCCATTGACTACCGGCCACCGGCCAACCGACCGGTTGTTTTCCGACCACTTTCCGACCGCCGTCCGGCCATAATATTCCGGCGAAAAGGAATATTCAGGCGAAAAAAAGTCTGGAGGCCTTTAAAGTTGCCCCTGATTGTTGTCCGTGAAAATTTTGGTTTCCGGTGAGTGATTTTCCTTCACGCACGATGGCTTCTCCTCATAATGGGGCCTTACAAATGTGCGCTTTTACCACAGAAAATTACAAGGGTAAATCAGGCTCCATACTTAACAGGTTAGGGACCGCCCAAAACATATGGGATGGCCACAAGAATTTTCACAAATGGGAGTGATCACCATTACTTCACCCTTGCAATGTTACACCACCATCGGATATGGTATAGGCGGTCAAGGTCCATATTATGCGCTAAAATGGGACGTATGAGCCATACGGCCCATTTTAGCGCATAGTATGAGTCGAGATTGCCAAAAATATATTGGATGTCCACAAGAACTTTCACGAGTGGGAGAGAGTATAACCTTTACATCCCTGCAAATTCTCCCATCCATCCGATATGATATGGGCAGGCAAAGCCCATACTATGTGCTAAAATGAGACATATGGCTGATACAACAAATTTTAAGATATAGTATGGGTCGAGACCTCTCAAACCAGCCATAAGACTTTGCATGGGCGGGGTTGAGTATAATTTTCTCACTCATGAAAATTATCACAGCTATCCGATATGGTTTGGGTGGTCAAGGCCCATACTATGCAATAAAATGGGTTGTATGATCCATACGACTCATTCTAGCGCATAGTATGGTTTGAAACCATCAAAATCATATTGGGTGGACACAAGAATTTGTACGAGTGGGGATGAGCACCATTATTCCATCTCTACAAAGTTTCATAGCTATCCAATATGGTATGGGCGATTAAGACCCATAATATGTGCTAGAATGGGCAGTATGAGACAACCTGTCCATTTTAGCACATAATATGGTTAGGGACCGCCCAAAACATATCAGATGGTCACGAGACTGTTCATGGATGGGGGTGATCACCATTACTTCACCCTTGCAATGTTACACAACCATCTGATATGGTATGGGCGGTCAAGGCCCATATTACGCGCTAAAATGGGAGGTATGAGCCATACGGCCCATTTTAGCGCATAGTATGGGTCGGGATTGCCCAAACTATATTGGATGGCCCACAAGAATTTTCATGAGTGGTGGAGAGTATAATTTTCCCACCCCTACAAATTTTCCCATCCATATGATATGGTATGGGTAGTCAAAGCCCATACTATGTGCTAAAATGAGACATATGGCCGATACAACAAATTTTAGCACATAGTATGGGTCGAGACATCTCAAACCATATTGGATGGCCATAAGACTTTGCACGGGCGGGTTTGAATACAATTTCTTCACTCTTGCAAAGTCTCACAGCTATCCGATATGGTTTAGGTGGTCAAGGCCCATACTATGCACTAAAATGGGTTGTATGATCCATACGACCCATTCTAGCGCATAGTACGGTTTGAGACCTTCAAAACCATATTGGATGGACACAAGACTTTTTACGGGTGGGGATAAGTATGATATTTATCATGTGGTGGAGGGATTCTTATACACATTGTATGAGGAGAGAGAGAGAAAGAGAGGGAAAAAGAGTCTCAATAGAGACAAGGAGTGACATAGATTTGATCCAAACATTGAGGAAAAAAGAGTCTCAATAGAGACAAGGAGTGATAGAGATTTGATCCAGACATTCTCCGAGTTAGAAACTCAGTAAGATTCTCCTCAAAAAAGTCCATGCACGCATGTTACATGTTCAATCATCTATGCAAGTCTCATTGAGTGCCACGTAACTCGCCGAGTTATGTGGCGACCACGTAACTCGTCAAGTTACGTGGACATTTGACATGTATGCCAGGTCTTTGTCAATAATTCTTCCAAGAAGGCATCCATAGAACTCATCGAATTATGTGGCATGCCTATGTGACAATCTAGTAGGCTTTGCCACGTAACTCACCGAGTTACATGGCTTGCCTATGTTGGCATTGCCACGTTACTCGACGAGTTACGTGGCAATGCCATGTGTGCATGTACTTGGAAATAACATGTTTCCTTTGTGGCATGACCACGTCACTCGACGAGTTACGTGGAGCTTCTTACAAGTAACTCACCGAGTTCTAAAAGTATGCCACGCGTCGCAAGTTCCTGCTTCGGGCACGAGGGTAACTCGACGAGTTAGCCGCATTGCGGAGGTCACACTTGGGTGCGGACTGTGGGAAGTGGGTACACTCTATTTGCATACACCTAATCATATTATTGAACTTTAAATTGGATTGTGGCATATATGCTTAAGATACAATATATTTACCTGAAAAGCTATGTGACGGGGGCGTTAGACCACCCGTAGACAAAGTGCAGATTAAGCATTACCAATGAGGTACGGAGAACTGATAATTTTGCACCATTGTAGAGCGGCATACATGTAAGAGTCTGCATCATCTCACCCTCTATATCGTTGCTATTATGCCGTCGATATGGATGGGATGCCTGAGGTTGGTTCGTAGTGTTGCCTTGGATGTTGTCACCTTCTAGGTTTTCAATGATGGGATCCATGTCAAAGAACGTGTCTAATTACATCTGCTCCATCTCAACTTCTTGAAATGTGGAATCAGGTATTGGTGGGGTGGACTCCGTTGATGGCTGTTTGTTTGATGATCATCTTCTCTGGAATGAAATTGGAGCAATATCTACTTGTGGGGGTTGATCTACTTCCTCCGGGCCATGAGATCGATAACGTAGATCTTGTAGTTGCTCATGGGAAAGAGATCATTATTGCGTATGTGCTGATTGCAGATTTTTTATTTTCAAAAGATATGATGCTTGCAACGCGCACAAGGACACTCCATCCTATCGTCCATACTTTATCTACCAACGATGCAACAAATGAACAAATCACTCTTGTTATAAGTACACATCATTCTACATGACAATGCATGACAACCTCACATTCTCTAGCCATGCCCCGATCCCCGTACAAAGATCTGGACCACCAGGTAATAACCACTCTTTATTAGTCAATGCATATATATTAGGGTTCGACATAAGTCTGCTTTGGAAATTTGTTTGTGTTTTTTAAGTATATGTGCGTTATTGAAGTCCGTTTGCATTATTTTAATTCGTTTGTCGAAGTTCGTGTGCGTTTTGAAGTACACGAGTCGTTTCTGAAGATCGTTGCGTTTCTGAAGTTCGTTTATGACTTTTCTACCATTTTCCGCTAGCTCTAATAACCTCACATTCTCTAGCCATGCCCAATCTCTGCACACCTCGGTCTAAAGGTGCATGAAAACCACGACCACCGGGTGATAATCTCGTCTTTATTGGTCAATGCCAATATGTTAGGGTTCAACATAAGTCTGTTTTTGAAATCTGTTTGCGTGTTTGAAGTCTATGTGCACTATTGAGGTCCATTTGCATTATTTTACTTTGTTTATCGAAGTCCGTTTACGTTTTTGAAGTACACTAAAGTTGTTTCCGAAGATCATTACATTTTTGAAGTCCGTTTACGATTTTTCTACCATTTGCCGTTAGCTCTAACAACCTCACATTCTCTAGCCATGCCCAATCTCTGCACACCTCAATCTAAAGGTGGACGAAGATCAGGACCATAGGGTAATAATCTTGTCTTTATTGGTTAATGGCTATATATTAGGATCCGACATAAGGCTATTTTTGAAATCTGTTTGCGTTTTTGAAGTCTATGTGCGCTATTGAAGTCTGTTTGCGTTATTTTACTTCGTTTTTCAAAGCTTGTTTGCGTTTTTGAAGTACACAAGTCATTTTTGAGGATCGTTGCGTTTCTGAAGTCTGTTTGCAGTTTTTTTACTATTTGTCGCTAGCTCTAACAACCTCACATTATCTAGCCATGCCCGATCTCCACACGCCTCAGTCTAAAGGTGCATGAAGATCAGGACCACCGAGTAATAATCTCGTCTTTATTGGTCAATGCCTATATATTATGGATCGACGTAAGTCTGTTTTTGAGATCTGTTTGCATTTTTAAAGTCTATGTGCGCTATTGAAATGCGTTTGCGTTATGTTACTTTGTTTGTCGAAGTTCAATTGCGTTTTTGAAGTACACAAGTCGGTTATGAAGACCGTTGCATTTCTGAAATTTGTTTGCGGTTTTTATACCATTTGTCGCTAGCTCTAACAACCTCACATTCTCTGGCCATGCCCGATCTCCGCACACCTCAGGGTTCGTATGGCCAAACACATAAACAACTAGCGGGTAGGCCTAAACATTTCAACGGCAAAGAGGCTGTTAACCTAAGCGGCTAGCCCTAAGTGATAAGCCTTAAGCGGTCTTAATATCAATTCGCCCTAAGCGACTAGCCTTAGTTAAGTGTCTAAACGACTAAATAACGAAGCGGGTGGGCCTTAGCGGCGTGACTAAGCGACTAAAAACCTAAGTGGCTGACCCTAAGCGACCAACCCTAATTAAGCGGTGTGAATATCGATTAGCCCTATGCGACTAGTCCTAAGTAGGTAGGACTAAGCGATTGGATACCTAAGCGATTAGCACTAAACGGCTAGCCGGAGGTGGCTAAGACTAAGCGACTAGCCCTAAGCGTGTAGCCTTCAACGACCTAAATATGGAGTAGTCCGGTCTGAGCGGCTAAGCGACTAAATACCTAAGCAACTACCTTTAAGCGGCAAGACCTAATAAATCGTATGAATACTGATTAGACCTACACGACTAGCCCTAAAATCTAGACGTGTAGGACTATGGGGACTCGGTTAAACGATTCAATACCTAAGCAGCTAGCCTTCACAGGTCTAAATTAAATACGGACCAGTCCTAAGCGATGAAAAGACTTATTACCTAAACGGTTGATCTCAAGGGGCTAACCCTAATTAAATGAATAGCCCAAAGTGAACAAGTACGTCGAATCGATATAACATTGCTTTGTCCTAAGTGCTCGACATAACAACGTCGATCGACGATTTGAAAATTAACAAATAAACCTAATCAAACTAAAGGTACTTAGAACCTAACACTATAAAGTTTCTAATTTACATTTACAACACATACGACAAGCCACAATTTAAAATAACAATATAATTTTTTAAATTACTTACACAAAAATAACAAAACTAACTATAAGATAACATAAATCAAAATAAATCTTTCTTTTAATGATCAAATGTCGTTATCTTTCTTTGTTAATGATGATTTTTAATTTGTATTATTTAGAAAATAACCAAAGCTATATTTTCTTTCATCTTTTTTGTGTTTGAATTGAAAAATATATGTGTCCATCGTATATAGTGTGTTTATATTGTTTAGTGTGCATTTTTTGTTTACTTGCGTGCATGTTTATGTGAATGTGTGTGTGTGTGTATTTGTGTATGCAACAAAGAGAATGATAGAGCACTCACATGCGGCCTATTTGAGCAAGAAACTTGAAGAAATGTCGTCAAACCTACAAACACACACACACACACACACACACTGTTACTCTCACACACACCAAAGTGAACAAATCTACTACGAATCTTGAAAAGAAGCTTACCTTGTTGATGGGGAGCATTTAAGTGGAAATCTCAAGTCCGACAAGCCGTGTGGTAGCAGATCTGCAACAAGTGAGGAGGAGGAGGGCAAGAGAGGAAGAGAAAAAGGAGCGAAATATGCAGGAGAAACCCGTGGGTTCTGTTTTTGCAGAATCCGTCGGTATAGGCGTCGGTATATGCAGTGATATAGATGCCGAAACAGGCGCCCGTATTCACATCGATATGGGCGCCAATATACACACCGGTATAGGCTTGAAAATTTTGATTTTTTAATAAAAAGATTTGATCTTCCTCCATATTTACCTACGCATATATCGACACCCGCCCTTGACGTCGGTAACCTGACATAAGAATTTAAGAGATCTCTTATAGTGCAATATCAGTCGATCATATTGGTAGCTTCTTATTTCATTTTTTGGAATCTTCGTGGATTCCTCTACACCTTCTCTCAACACCAGACCCATCGACCAAAAGTACCATGACGTCAAGATAGATTCGAACCATGGTGCACATGAATATGGATAAGAAGCATACGCTAACCATGCAAGCGCTACAACGTGGTTGATACCAGCACAACATCTTCACTCAGTATGCACCTACTTCAAGCATTGCCCCCTTGTCAAACTAGCTTGCTTGTGTTTCCAGCCTCCCTTATCAAACCACCACATGCTTGCCGGCGTTTCTAGCCTCCTTGACCTGCCACCTATAAACCCCCTCGTCTCGCGCACCCCCTTTCCTATTCAATCCAGAAATCGCATCTAGTGAGATTCTCCTCTCAGTTTCTTTTTCAAATATCGTGGTGACATACTGGGAAAAGAAAATCAATTACCGGTGGATATCTCCCCCCCCCCAAACACACGAGGAAGCGTGCCTACCCTCCCTCACCCTCTTCCTTCGCTCTCTCAGACCAACTCTGACTCCTCTCCTCCTCCGCACACTATAGGATGCCAACAAATGTCTGGAGTCCTGAAGTGTTGAATCACACCTTGCAAGATAGAATGCGACAGAGAAATACAAGCAGACCTCACAAGGATTTGAGAGAGAGAGAGAGAGAGAGAGAGAGAGAGAGAGAGAGAGAGAGAGAGAGAAAAGAAGACATAAGTGAGTGAGTGAGAGAAGGGATCTTTCGAGATTTGTCATTTCTTCTTTTTTCAAAATCGTAGGCACACATAGTATACTGCTCATACTCGCTCATTCATATTTTTATTCATTACTTTCACAGATTCCATACTCACTTTGACTCCAACCTTAGCCTAATTTATGATTCTACATGAGCGTTATTAAAACGAGCGGAGATAGTAGTCGAACCCCAATCACTACGCATATGAATCAACACCCCTAACCACTTGAGCAAGCGCGGGACGTTGCAAGGCGAGCCATCCGTACACTAGAGAGAGAAGCGACAATTGTGGATGTTCGTATTCGCCAACCACTCGCAGCCTCTGGCAAGCCAACAACCCGTTTTCCGTGGCCTGCGTCCACGGCTCTTTCGCTCAAAGCTTGCGATAGAATATTGCTTGATTCTTATTAATGGACAATTTTCAAAATCGTTAGGACATACTACTACTAAGCTTAGGGAAAACCAAACTTAAGATTTCAAAGCAAATTTGGACAAGGGCCCAGGCTAAGTAATGGATGATGGCGCCGTGGTTTTCTGCTCCCACTGCTGTAGTCCGAGCGTTTAACTTTTGGGCACTCGAGGGTACGATTTTGTGTGCGCAGCTGAGAGAGGATGGATTCCAAAATATGGCTGAAGGTCGCGGGTCTATCTGGTACATTCTCGCTGCTTTGGTTGCTTAACCTCGTGGTAAATGCCTTATACCGATCTGACGTCGCAGGAGTAGCAGCATTGGGCCTTGGCACTTATGGTGCCCATATGTTTAAGCCAGACAACCCAGCGTACAAAGAGGTATCTATGCGAGAGAGAGAGAGAGAGAGAGAGAGAGAGAGAGAGAGAGAGAGAGAGAGAGACTTTTAATGTCGTAGGAACAATCCCAATAGACCTCAAAGATCTATCCGACGAGTCTTGAACTCAAGACTTGATACTCTAAAGGGAATTGGGATAACCAATGTACCACACTTGGGTGATGGAGAGAGAGAGAGAGAGAGAGGTGAAGTCCACAACTCAATGACTCCATAATGATACACGATGATCAATGAGTGATTGAACCCTTGGCAACACTGATGTCGTGTGCCAAGTTGAGCAAAACCTCTAAAAATACCCAACACAGAAAATTCAAAACTGAAAATAAATAATAAAATCGGCAAAATGATTAGTGCAAACTCTTTATGCACCTTGAATCCCTACCAGGATGGTGAAAGGGTGGCCAACCCACAACCAAAAACTTGTGTGGATGTGAGAGAAGCTGTAAGCAGGAGTGAAAGCATCTGGAAGGTGAATGTAAATTCCTCACAGCAAAAGAGAAGGGAACAACAAATACGGTAGGTTGAGCAATCTTAACAAGAGCAAGGATCCAACTGGAGGTGACTGCCTCCTATTGGTTGTAATGGTAATACCAATCCTTTGTGCTGATCGAAATGGTGAAAGAAGTTAAATCACAAAATCTGTATAATCGATGCAAATGTAGGAAAACAACTTGGAGTTGGTCACATCCTAGGTATCAATCATGGCTTGCGTAACAATCGATGATGAAGTATCAGATTCAATAATTTGTAAATATTAAGCCAATCCTTTGTGCTGATCGAAATGGTGAAAGAAGTTAAATCACAAAATTTGTATAATCGATGCAAATGTAGGAAAACACCTTGCGGTTGGTCACATCCTAGGTATCAATCATGGCTTGCGTAACAATCGATGATGAAGTATCAGATTCAATAATTTGTAAATATTAAGCCAGCTGAAGAGGTTGGGGTTACCCAACGCAGAATGTCACAAAGTGATGATGTGGCATGGCCTAAAGGACAGAGGATGGACAGAAGGGGGCCTAAACCCTAGTGAAAGAGCAGAAGAAGTTTGTTGAGTGGACCAGAAGGGGTTAGGGTTAAAAATTTAACTCAACCCAACTTATAAAACGTGACCGAGGGGCCTAAAACTCTAAAAATAAAAGCAAGGAGTTAAATTGTGTAAAAATTGCTTGGTGTGGTGGGCTGTACGGAAGTTCCACAATTTGCGTTGCTGAAGTGGTAGTCTGTACAGATTTTTGTGTTTTATGGAGGTCCTAAGGAGCGCTAGCTTTTGAGTACTAGACGCTTTTGGGCTCTTTGCTTTTTATGTATTGTTTTATAAGTGTGCAAGGGCCTCTTCTCAAGGTAGATTAGCTTAGGAGCTTGGGAGCTTGGGAGAGAGAGGATTCTCAGACATTGTACTTGTTGAAGCTTAACAATAAAGAAATACCGAGAAGAACCGCCAGTCTTTGGGGCTAGTGCATCTAGGCGCAGAACTCCATCGTGTCGTGTTCTCTCTCTCTCTCTCTCTCTCTATCTCTCTCCAAATATATGGACGAAGCAAATGAGTACGACCATCTTGAAGATAAGGGCAAGAAGGCTAAGGATTTCAAGGAAGGTGGGCAAGGTCTAAAGTTTGATACGTTCTCAGGCTTCAGGGATACCCACAGAGCCCTAGCTTTTATTCAGCAATTTGACATCACCTTTTCGGAGGGTGTTACTCAAAGCACTCCAAGGTATGAAGAGCGGCATTATATATGAAAGAAGAACTTGGTGGCAGATGCATTGGCTTGCAAGCCATAGGTCTTGGCTATTTCGGCGATTCACCATCAGAACTTCGAGGTTATGGTTGATCAGTATGCCACAGATGCACATTTTGTAGACATCTTTGATCTGTTGCAGAGTGGAGAGAGTTGCAAGCTATGCTCTATTACTTAAGGGTTGAGCAACAAGATTTTGGCAGAGTGCCATTGTCCACCTTTTGCGGGGCATCGCGACATTGACACCACCTTGAAAGGTGTGGAGAAATATTTCTATTGGCCAAGGCTCAAAAAGGATGTGGATGAGTTTGTTCTTAGTTGTTTGGTGTGCCAAAAGGTCAAGTTTGACGGGCACCTCGATTATGCTTGCAAGACAGACAGAGGCCATAAACCAGTTCAGTAGACAATAGCCCCACGTACCGATGCAATGGACCCACACAGATCTAGCACTTGTACATAGACAACAATCACATCACATGAACTCAAATCAATCACATAAAAGTTCAGTCTCAATCTCAGACCATGACTGCCAACAATGTATTTAATAATCCATCCTGGACCTCATTGATGTCAGGTTAAGTAATCCTTATTGCGATCATGTCTATAGAGATTTTCGAGACAGAAGTGCTGCAGTCATTTCGTCTTTCAGTTTCTGCGCTCAAACAAGTCACATGAGAGAGTACAAATCATTCATGTTCAATTACGGGAATTCCATTTCACAAAGTCATATGGCAGAATATTGTCAGCATAGCAGTATCCCTAAAATCCAAAGAAAGATCAGTGACACTATTTTATCTAGGCAATTTGTGACAAAGGAGTGGAGTAACTCCCCTCTTGTGCAGTCCCGTCTACAATAGATTCAACCCTGTTGATCCACGGGATTTTTCGGAGTAGACGCAGCTAAACCGAAAGCCTCAAGGTAAAGTTCCAAAATCTAAGGAGTATTTGCTAGGTCCTCCTTCTCCATCCACTTCGCATCCAATGCCGGATAATTCTTAAATTTCACTAAGAACCGCCAAATCACTTTACCTTTCACTTTTCGTTCCTTGTGTGCCAAAATCTGTTTCGGAACGAGCATCTCCTCGCTCTCTTCCACTTCGCGTTGCTCATTAGGCTACCCATCAAGTGACACCTCACTCTTAAAGGGTTTCAACAGACTCGCATGAAATGCATTATGTGTCACAAACTGGTGACGTGGCATCCTAATAAGTTGTCCCAACCTATGGCCAAAGGACAAGGGGCCCGAGGGACATTAAATTAAAAGCGCAGGATCTGTTGATGTGGCTGTCGTATGGTTCTGATCAATTTTTGCTGACTGTACGGACGACTGCAAAACGTGCTGGTTGCTGATGTGGCCTGACAGTATGGAATTCCGCGAATCACGCTAGCTGTTGTTAGCCCTGAAGCTTTTGGAAGATGATTGCTTTTGAGTTTGAAGTTTTTGGGGGCTCTGCTTTTAGCAACCCTATGTAATCTTTATAAGTGGCCTTAAAGGGCTCACTTCTTAGAGCATCTGGATGCAAAGTCTGAGAGTGATCACCCGCAGGCTCAATTGTATTTTGCACACAGATTATTATATAATGAAATATCGAAAGGGGTGCCAGTCTTTGGGCCAATACCTCTAGGCACAAAACTACGCCGGGCCGTGTCATCTTTTGTGAATTGTTTTAAAGTGAATCTTTGCTGTGTCGCGGTAGAATCTAGACTTGGGGTGTCCAAGTTTGTTACAGTGGTATCAGAGCGCGGTTGATTTCTCTTCTACCGGGAAATCCGATCCTTTTCTCGTGACACTTATGGATTCCAACAAGAGTCAATCGACTTCTTGTGTATCTGCTAATGCGGGAGATCACGAAGAAGATTTTAATGATTTAACAGAGGAAGAGTACATGCCACCTCATCCTACTCAGTACGAACTTCAAGAGATGGAACGTCGACAGCAGGTTAATGAGTGCACAAAGCAGATGATTAAATTTGCGAAGATCCGCAGTTTGCAAAATTTTTGTCTCAACAATATATCGCAGAAGTGCACACCCAGTGGCAGAAAGCCACAGAACCACCCATCAAACCAGCAATCAAGAAACCTCCTTCTCTGAGGATGTTTATAGAGCAAGAATTACAAGAGGTGGTTCAGACACAGATCAGTCGGCTTTTGGATGCAAACAACCAATCCAAAAAGCAAGAGAAAAAACGCAAGAAGGGGACTCACTACCCTCGTCATTTGGGCCGTCAATCTTCTTTTGCATCGGCAAGAAAGCAGAATAAGCGTGTATGATTTGAAGGACTATCCAATCCTTCTTCTTCTTCTTCTTCTTCTTCTGACAGTTCTTCTAGGTCTTCTGACTCGAAGAAAAGGTAAAAAGCGAAGCAAAAAGCAAAGCTTCCGAAAGGGAAAGAAAAAGGCAAAGAAACCCAGATTTCGCCGAGTTTTTGACATTTCTATAGAGAAGTCATCCTCTAACAGTTTGGACTCTGATGACCACATGTTTTATGCAAAGAAGAAGCATTTTTACAGAGCCAACCAATATGACTTCCTTGAAGACGAAAGCAAGAAAGTAAAAGAATTCAAAGAAGGTAGACAGTTGTTAAATCCGAATCCTTTTCTGGATTCCGAGATGCTCCGAGGACTTTGGCCCCAATTCAGCAGTTTGACATAGCCTTCTCTGGAGGGCACTACTCAGAGCACTCCAAGATTAGGAGGGCTACATCTTTCTTCAAAGGAAATGCTCGAACATGGTGGTCCACTCTTCTTCCGAGGAAGGAAGGTCCAGATGTCACGTCACGTGACACATCCAACCCTATGTGTCCGTGGACAAGCTACAACACGACAAGGGTTCAATTCAGTCAAGTCAGTATAGAATAGGAAGTGATCTGGCACTTTTGTGAGTCTGTTCACAGATCGTGCATGTCCAGATACTTAGATTAGATGCATTTTTTCTGGTTGCACAGAGCATGGCCATCGATTCCAATCAGATCCCATCAGTAGCATTTTTAGAGTGCATAGATCTATTTTTTTGGCATTTTTCACTTATTATTTTTAAGTGACTTTTGGGTAGGGCAAATTGAGTAAGTTTGTATATAAGCAAACCTAGACTAGCACTAATGGGCAGAAGAGGTAGCACGAGCTCCACCGCTCAACAGGCAACTTCTCAAGCAAGAACCCCTTGGTGGCGACTTTCCCTCCAAGCAGAGATCCCCCATGCTAGCGTTTTCCCTTCACATCAGCCCTAATGTTTTCATCAAGCCTCATCGCCATTTAGTCCCTGCTTCTGGCGTTTTTCCTCCAATAATGCTCTGCAGCCCTGGCGTTTTTCACAAGACCTATTGTTTCCAGATTTGCAGCATTTTGCCATGACGATTTTCAGCAGATGCAGACCTGCAGTTTTCAGCCAAAAGCCATCAGTTTCAGCCCTAAAGGCCTGCAGTTTCAGCCCCCAAATCAGCGTTTTTCAGCAGTAGAAATCAGCCCCAATTTAGCGTTTTTGATTTGTAGCAGATTTCAGCCTTGAGCGTTTTACAGCAGATAAAGAGTAGCAGTTTTCAGCCCTTAGATCGGTCTCGCCATCTCCGTTGTCGTCATTGATCTAGCTTAGACTTGCATCAGTCACATGCATTCAGTGTGTACCAGTTTGTGCAATCAATAGTAGACCACTCTCGCCGACGAGAGTGGGGACTTCGGAGGAGGGTTTTACGTCTCTGGTGTCGTATTCTCTTCTCTCTCTATCTCTCAGTCTCATACACTTGCACGCACAATGTCCATTCACTCTGTTTGTGATCATTGCACACTCTCATTAAGAACGGAAGGCTCTCCCTTCCATAAGAACAAAAGGAACCTTGAGCACAATTCGAGCACTCATCTTGAGCAAAGTTCAAACATTCATCCTGCTGCACCTTACACCGGTCAAATGGTTGAAATTCAAAAGGCTCTTTATTTCTTCTTGGTTGACTCGGGAGTACGAACGAGATATACGAATCGCTTGGAATCATCTTCGGATGACCAAGGGAGACTCTTTGGACGCTTATTGCGAGAGATTTTGTAACTCTTCTCTACCAACCTCTTCATTTAAGAAGGTCTCTTTTAAGGAACATGTTGAGCGGTTTTGCTGCGGACTCCCTATAGAGATCCGAGACTACTGCCTGGAACAAAAGTTGAATTCTATTTAAGAATTGATGGGTCATGCGAAATGGGGTTTTGCGATTCATTTGAGAAATTTGACTTACCCCACTGATGAGATCTTGACTTAGAGAACCCGACAGACCTCTAACAATGAAAGTAGAAAGAGAAAGAGTTTCCAAGAAAAGAAAGATAAGGATACACGACCCCGACTCACTCTTCGAGAGAGAGCCCATTACATCAAAGAAGGGAAGTGTTTTGGTTGCGGGGAACATGGGCACGTCTCCGCATAGTGCCCCAAAAAGGCACAGCAAGAACAAAATGAAGACAGGCTAGAGAGTTCGAGAGCAGCAGAGGAACGTGGCAGAAAAGGCAAGATGAAAGCATGACTGGTTCCAAATTGCATGGGTACTGACCCAAGCCTGATTGATGAAAGTACAGAACTTTGCCGATCTTGGGGCAAAGTGAAAGATAAAGAAGCCCTGTTTCTTTGATGGAGGAGCCAAGGCCAACTTCATTTCACGTGAATTGGCGGCGCAGCTCGAGATTACACCCGATAGGATGGACCACCAGCAGAGGCAGTTCTAGCGGCACCCGGATGGGACATAGCCATTACACCTGTCATTTGCAAACTTCAGGACTTTTACATAATGGCCATGGAAGGTTGTGATGTCCTCCTAGGAGTCCCTTGGTACCATAAGAACAACGCCGTGGTTGATTATTGGGCAAAGAAAGCGACTTTGACAAATGTGGCCGAAAAATTATACTTGATGTAAAACTGAAGGGCGAGTCTGTCCCTATTGTATCGGCTCCGGCCATTTCCAAATTAATGAAATCCAGTCTCTTCGTTCACTCGATCCACTTGAAAGAGTTAAATGATGAACACAGAACGAACATGTCTGAACTTGATAAAGAAGGCCAAGATTTTCTCCACACTCATGCCGATTGCTTCTCTGAGGGCTTGCCAGGTGAGTTGCCACCATCTCGACTTGAGGATCATACCATTGATCTGATACCTGGAAGCACACCACCGAACCGGAGATAATGAACCAAGTGAAAGACCTTTTGGAAAAGGGTCTTATCCAGCAGAGTACTTCACCCTACTGCTCTTCGGTTTTGTTGGTTTTAAAGACGGATGTTGGAGAATGTGCATTGATTATAGAGCTCTCAATTAAATCATCATCAAGAATAGATTTCCGATTCCAAGGATCGATGATTTTTTTGACCGACTTCAAGGATCCTCTTGTTTCCGCAGGATTGATTTGAAAAACGGATATCATCAGATCAGAATTGCGTCGGGAGATGTCTACAAGACAGCCTTTCGGACGAGCTTCGGTTTGTATGAATTTTTGGTGATGCCTTTTGGCCTTACCAATGCTCCAATGACTTTCAACCAAATGATGGATAGGATTTTCAGAGAGTACAGATTGTTTGTCGGCACTTTCTTTGATGACATTATAGTTTTCTCCAAGGATGAAGCAGAACATAGACGCCATCTGCTTCAGGTCTTTCAAGCATTGCGAGATCACAAGTTAGTTATCAATGCCAAAAAGAGTGAATTTTTCTTGCTGGAGATGCACTTTTTGGGACACATCGTCTCTGCTGCAGAAGTACAGATGGACCCGACCAAGATTGAGACTATACGTGATTGGCCTGATTTGAAGAACGTTCATGAAGTTAGAAGCTTCTTGGGCTTATGTTATTACTGCCGGCGGTTCATTCGAAAGTTTGCAGAGGTAGCTTCCCTTTCGTGCATTCTGACACAAAAAAGAGTCCCTTTCTCTTGGGGACCCACAGAGGTGACTGCCTTTTAGACTTTGAAAGAGAAATTGACTACTGGACCAATACTGACTTTGCCGGATTTGCAAAAGTCATTCGAAGTATATTGTGATGCTTGTGGTCGTAGTCTGGGAGCGGTCTTAATGCAAGAAGGCCATGTGATTGCTTATGAAAACCGATTGTTTTCAAGGCCAAACTTGACAACACAGATTTATGAGAAAGAGCTACTGGCAGTGATCCATGCTCTTACTCAGTGGCGACATTACCTACTCAGAGCTGATTTCACGGTCTTTACAGATCATCAAAGTTTATGCTACTTCTTGTCACAGAAGCAGCTTTTGGAAAAGCAGATGTGGTGGGCTAACATTTTGTCAGAGTTTCACTTCCAGATTGTCCATGTTCAAACTTGGTGGCAGATGCTTTGTCTTGGAAGCCGCTAGTCTTTGCGATTCATCATAGAGGCTTCGAGGACATGGTTGATCAGTACGCCACAGATCCGTATTTTTTGATGTATTCACTCGAATACAGAATGGGGAGGTAGTAGCGGGATATTCCATACGGGATGACTACTTGATGAAGAAAACGTTGTGCGTCACACAGCCGTTGAGGGAAAAGGTTTTGACAGAGTGCCATTGTCCACCTTTTACGGGTCACCGCGGCATTGACACCACCTTGAAAGGTGTGGAGCGTTACTTCTTTTGGCCGAGACTCAAGAAGGATGTGGACGACTTTGTACGCAATTGCTTGGTAATACGTATGCCAAAAGGTCAAGTTTGACAGGCATAAAGCACAAGGATTGTTACAGCCTTTACCCATTCCTACCCTGTCACGTGACACATCCCAACCCTATGTGTCCGTGGACAAGCTACACCATAGCAGGGTTCCCGTCAGTTCAGTCAGTTTAGATTAGTAGTGATCTGGCACTTTTGTGAGTCTATTCGTAGATCGTGCATGCCCAGTCACTTAGCATAGATGCATATCCTCCGGTTGCACACAACATGATCATCGGAATTCCCATCAGAATCCATTAGCATCAGTTAGGGGAATTTCCAGTGCATTTAGCCTATTTTCCTATTTATTGGTTTTTTCACTTATTATTTTTAAGTGACTTTCCAACAAAAGTAGGTAGGGCAATTTTGCTAAGTTAATATATAAGCAAACCCAAGGTAGCACTTTCTGGCAGAAGAGGCAGCAGGAGCTTCCCGCTCAACAGGCAACTTCTCAGCAGTACCCCCCAACGTTTTTGGATCCCCATCCTCGCCGGGCAAGTTCCCATCCTTGGCGTTTTCTCAGCATCAGCCATCGCCATCAAGTCCTCTCCTTGCTAGCGTTTGTTCCCCCTTCAGGCAGCCCCCAAAGCCCAGCGTTTTTGGGATTGCAAAGCATCAGCAGAATCAACGTTTTGACATCAGCAATTTCAGCCAAGCTAGCATTTTTGCTGGCGTTTTTGCCCTAATGCAACGTTTTGACTTTCAGCCCCAACCTGCCGCAGATACACAGCATTTTCAGCCTTTAGCAAGGTAGCAGATACATCCCAGATTGGTTGCAGAAGTTCCCCCATCTTTAACCCAAGAAAACGCAGCCAAAACAGTCATTTTCAGCCACCGAAACAGTCCCGAAATTCAGCAGCAGTAGATCTCAGATTTCAGCCATCACTGCCGTCATCGTCGACATAGCCTAGACTTGCATCAGTCTCATGCATACCATTTGTACCAGATTGTGCAATCATAAGTAGACCACTCTCGCCGACGAGAGTGGGGCCTTCGGAGGAGGGTTTTACAACCTCTCGGTGTCGTATCTCTTCTCTCTCCTTCTCTCAGTCTCATTCACTTGCACGCACAATATCCACTCACTTTGTTCGTGACCACAGCACTCTACAAGACGGAAAGCTCTCTCTTTCCCTAAGAACTAAAAGGAACCTTGAGCATAAAAATCACTAATCTTGAGAAAATACAACATTCATTCCGCTGCACCTAACATTGGTATCAAAGCTTTAGAAGTGTTTTGCATTACTCAAGGAAAGCCACAGGAACCACAAGAATTTTTTTGCTTGTTGCGATCGCACGAACCCAAGTTTACTTGGGCGTGTTGATTCCTAATCGTGTTTTGTTGAAGAGTGACAGGAATCCCAAGAAAGAAGGGCTTGTCCAGCCTCCCCTTGTGTCTCTTTTCACTCATTGAGAGCGGACCGTGCACTTAGCGGGCGGCCAATCGACGTGAGGTGGGAAAAAGCAACCTTGGTGTGAGCGCAAGGCCGCCAAGGGGTGCGCCCGCAGAAAAGGATAGAACTCGGGTGAAGAGAAGATCCTTCTCCAACGCGATTTGCAAGCGAAAGAAAACCTCAAGAACCCCAAGAACCCAAGACCCTCAAGAGTCAAGAATCCCAAGAACCCACAAGAACCCACGATTGCAGAATGGTCATCACTCGAAGCGGAATGGATACTTCGCTTGGAGGTGATGAGCATGAGAGAGGCGAAGAAGAATTTTCCCCACCAGGAGGTTTTTTCTGACCCTTCCCCATCTACGACAAAGATTGCACTAACTCTTATGGAGGAATTGGACCAAGAAAGAGAAGCATTCATAAAAGCCTACGAAGAAGATATGGCAGCCATCGAGCGTAAGTACCAAGACAGAATGGCAGCCATAGCGCGTGAAACCAAAGCACTACAAGAACAGAGCGACCGACAAAACAAAGAGTTCTTGCGACTCTTTTCTCCAGCTCAGGCACAGATGCAACAAAATCGGAAAAAGGAGTCTCTCTCAGTCTCTTCTTCTCCAAAGCAGGATACACAGGATTTGCATGATTGTTTGAAGCATGATGATGAATTGAATGATAATGACTTGCATGATGATTTGAAGCACAATGATAAGCATGATGATTTGGATGCCAATGATTTGCATAATGATTTGGATGACAATGACAAGCATGATGATTTGCATGATCAAGATGTGATTTCCCACAAGCATGATGATTTGCATGATCAAGATGTGATTTCTCACAAGCATGATGAGTTGCATGAAGAAGATGTGATTGTTCAACAGGATGATGTGTTAGTGGATGCTTTTCCTAGCGAAGCTAACCTCATTGTAGATTCGATCACTCACGAAGATTCGATCTTGGCTTTCGAGTCGAGGTCCAAAGAACCCCAACAAGACGATTCGATCATTCAGGAAGAACCGATCTTGGCTCTCGAGCCTTGGTCAAAAGTACCCTCGCAGGAAGTATTATATGTTCGCATGATTGATACGCACGCATTGTTCAAGTGTTTCATTCGTGAAGGTTTCCTGTATTTTAGTCAGCATCGTTATGTGATCCCTTTTACTAGGCATGACATATTGTATGTTGAGCACGTTTCTCTCATGGATGAGCACGAATGTATGCGGATTGTTCATGAACAGTTGAAAAGTTTGTATGTCAGGAAGTCACATTCCGTGTCTCTTCCTTGGCATGACACAATTTCCGAAAGAGCACATGATAGTATGAGCACCAAGCATGGGCATTTCCATTTTGATTTGCCATAGTTGATTGATTTTGATCAAACAGAAAAGATTCGAGCGCATTGTTTGCAGGTGTTTGATGAACGGGTTGTCACTCCGTCTCTATGTTCGTCTACATTGCATACACAGTCTTTAGAGAAGACAAGATTTTTTTCCTTCACTTTACATGGAATAGGTATGTTCATGGTTGTGTGTTGGAGATTGTTTCAGGAATTTTCAGCCATGGAGATTCTTGAAGACGAAGAAAGCAGGACTCTAGACGAAGTTGAAGCAACAAAGGAGATTCAGAAGATTTTGTGTCGCTTTTGGCGCGGCCCAAAGAAGCAAGCGTTGCAGACCTTTATGAAGTTCAAATACCGCTCGACCCACATAGCAGAGTGGGTCGGCGAAGAGTCTCTTCCAGGATTCCGGATGTTGTTGGCGATCTCCCTCGATGCCATACAGTTCGCTACCAGTACCTCACTTTGAAAAGGAGGGGATGTCATGTGACACATCCCAACCCTATGTGTCCGTGGACAAGCTACACCATAGCAGGGTTCCCTTCAGTTCAATCAGTTTAGATTAGTAGTGATTTGGCACCTTTGTGAGTCTATTCGTAGACCGTGCATGCCCAGTCACTTAGCATAGATGCATATCCTCCGGTTGCACAGAGCATGATCATCGGAATTCCCATCAGAATCCATTAGCATCAGTTAGGGGAATTTTCCAGTGCATTTAGCCTATTTTCCTATTTATTGGTTTTTTCACTTATTATTTTTAAGTGACTTTCCAACAAAAGTAGGTAGGGCAATTTTGCTAAGTTAATATATAAGCAAACCCAAGTTAGCAATTTCTGGCAGAAGAGGCAGCAGGAGCTTCCCACTCAACAGGCAACTTCTCAGCAGTACCCCCCAACGTTTTTGGATCCCCATCCTCGCCGGGCAAGTTCCCATCCTTGGCGTTTTCTCAGCATCAGCCATCGCCATCAAGTCCTCCCCTTTCTAGCGTTTGTTCCCCCTTCAGGCAGCCCCCAAAGCCCAACATTTTTGGGATTGCAAAGCATCAGCAGAATCAACGTTTTGACATCAGCAATTTCAGCCAAGCTAGCGTTTTTACTGGCGTTTTTGCCCTAATGCAGCGTTTTGACTTTCAGCCCCAACCTGCCGCAGATACACAACATTTTCAGCCTTTACCAAGGTAGCAGATACATCCCAGATTGGTTGCAGAAGTTCCCCCTTCTTTAACCCAAGAAAATGCAGCCAAAACAGTCATTTTCAGTCACCGAAACAGTCCCGAAATTCAGCAGTAGAAGATCTCAGATTTCAGCCATCACTGTCGTCATCGTCGATGTCACGAGGACGTGGCAGTTATTAACCATGTCACAGAGATGTGGCAACTGCTAACCTTGGTTGTTGGTTTCTTTCCAATGGGATTTATTTTATTTATTTTGAGACGCTCTTTTTGAAGTAGCAAACGGTCGGACATTGTATGGCCAATGTGAACTGTAGATTCACCCGCAGACGGGAAGTGGTCGGCACTGGAATTCGTATGGTAAGAGGATGTCTAGGCTCAGAGCAAGATCATATAGGTCCCCCCGTCGCACTTAGCAAGTTGGTGGATACTAGGAAGTGAACTCAATTAAGGCATAAAGTCAAGGTGGGACTACCAACAAAAAGTATCCGACAGTTGGGCCACATTGCATTTTTGGATGCGGTCCCAATGAGGATAGATGGTCAGAAGACCAGTGGGAGCCCAACGGAAGCATCTCCTAAAATTTAGGGAACTGCTATTTTGGGCCACGAAATGTGTTCGCGTCATTACCTTCGGTATGACTAGGGGAACACTTTACAACTCTGCCGCGAAGTCAACTGACGCACCAGTTGAGATATTTTTAGCAGGGAAAGCCCAAACTCGGAAACTGGGCGACGTGTCAGCTTGTGAGCGATTCTGCCACTCTGGGAGGCAAAAACGAGCTGCATATCATCAAAGGGGGCGCCATTTTCAGCCACAGGCGGATTGCAACAGGTACAGAAGCTATGGAATGCTTACCTTGCCCTCTATGCACAGTATGGTGACGGGAGTGATGCCCCGCACGCTACATACTGCTCTCTTTCTCCCCTACGTGCAGTTATGTGATGCCCCACAAGAGGGCTACTCATTTGACTGATGTACAGTTGTGCGGGTTCATGCTTTTGTGCTGAGGCAAGAGCCTCCTTGAGCAGGAACAGGGGTAGCTAACTGCTGCTCCAAAGCAGATTCCTCCCGTGCTTGAACAGGTGGCTAGAACGCCTATTCCACAGGTTATGCCAGTTCAGCCCGCCACCTTTCAGAGCCAGCATGCTGTCTTGAATGGACAGGGAGTTGGATACCAGGCTATGCACTCAGTTTTTCCACCACCCACGGTACATCCTGGGTATTTCGGGGGTGGATCAGTGTTCCAAAGTATGGCTGGTTATGCGTCTGGAAGTCAGCCATACATGCCAGGAACAGTGTTTGGGGGTATGCAAGGCATCATGCCAAACCCCATGTATGGTACTATCGGCATGCAGCAAGGTTTCCACGGCAACCAGGGCCAGTTTGGGGTGCCACAGGGTCATTTTGGCATGGCTGGTTTTTCTGGACAGCAGCCAGATATCGCACCTCTGACGCAAAATGTGAATGGCCAACACGTGCCGATCATGCCTAGTACAGTGCCCATGTTGCAGACCATTCCGTATGACAATTTGGGGGCACTAGAGAAGCCGAAGGCTTACAAAGAGGGTGGTGCAGCAGTAAAGTTCAGTACCTTCAGTGGTTTCGAGGACAAGACAAAGGCACTCACTTTCCTCCAGCAGTTTGATACAGCTTATGCGGGAGGGAATTTTACAGAGGCCTCGAAGGTTAGGAAAGCTGCCACTTTCTTAAAGGACAATGCGCTTACATGGTGGACGACATTGTTAATGCAAGGACAGGCACCCGCCACTTGGGTTTACTTCAAGCAAATGTTTGCATCTGCTTGGCTATCAAATGAATTTGAAGCCGATGTCTTGACAGATTGGCACCAGCTTACGGCAGCTTCGTGCAAGAGCTTGCTGGAGTACAATAGGAGGTTTTGTAAAGCATTACTCTCAGTGACCTCCTACAGATTTGTGCCACTGACAGAGCAGATAGAGAAGTATTGTTGTGGGTTGCCTAAAGGGCTTCGCGATTACTGTACAAAGAATAGAGTGGCTACCCTTACTCAGCTTATGGAAGTTGTGAACACTGGTCTTGCCTTGTTGAAAGGAGAGGACAGTGGATTTCCGAGCAGTGATAAAGGAGGGCAGCAAAAGAAAAATTCAGCGAAGAAGCCCTTTGCGAAGACGGCTCCTGATGCGTCACAGGGGTCAGAACAGGCCACCAAAGATAAGGATTCAGCTGGTACTTCTGGAGCGCAGGCAAAGAAACAGAAAAGGAAGCCTTTTGTGCGCAAGTCGCTCGAGGAAAAGAAGGTCCTAATGGCTGAAAACAAATGCTTTATATGCGAGCAGCCTGGTCATATTTCTATCCATTGTCCACAAAGGAAAAGGCCAGCTGACTCCTCTAGCTGACTCAGAGGATAAAGAAGACCAGAAAGGCAAGAAGCCTAAACCCACGGCAGGTTTAGTGCCAGACATGGTGGGTGACAGGCCCAGCACAGATGCCAGTGAGTTATGCAGGGCATGGGGTAAAGTTAGAGATCAGACGGCACTCATCTTCTTTGATCCAGGTGCCAAAGCCAACTTTATCTCACCAGAGTTAGCTATGAAGCTCAGCATCAAAGCTGAAGAGATGGGGTACAGAGCAGAAGCAGGGTTGGCATGTCCTGGCCACTCAGAGTGTGTTACTCCCATCATTGGAAAACTGCGTCTGCATATTCAGTCGTATGTGGACACTGAAGAGTTCTACATCATGCCGCTGGAAGGTTGTGACGCCTTGTTGGGGATCCCGTGGATGTTCCGAGTGCATGGAGTCTTGGATGCCTACAACAAAAAGATCACTGTACAGCATAGGGGCAAAACTCACATCTTGGATGTAAAGCTTAAAGGAGAGTCAGTCCCTATTGTATCTGCTTCTGCTATCACTTCTGTAATAAAGAATCATCTTTCTGTGTACTTGATTTTTGCACGTGATGTCTCAGATAGGGATCAGTCAAATTTATCTGTGTTAGATAAAGAAAGGTCAGCATTTTTGCAAAAGTTTAGTGACTGTTTTTCTGATTCATTACCGTCGCAATTACCGCCAGAGAGACCTGAGGACCATCGGATAGATTTGGTGCCAGGGTGTAGCCCACCAAATAGACCTCCCTACAGGGTTAGTGCGGCGCAACAGAAAGAGATTATGGGCCAGGTTGAGGAGTTATTAGAGAAGGGGCTGATTCAGCCTAGTTCTTCACCCTTTTGCTCCCCAGTGCTCCTAGTGCAGAAGAAGGATGGCTCATGGCGCATGTGTATTGATTACCGTGCGTTGAATAAGAATACCATCAAGAATAGGTTTCCTATTCCTCTCATTGATGATATTCTCGATCGTTTAGAGGGTGCTGCAATTTTCAGATTGATAGACCTGAAGAGTGGGTACCATCAGATTCGTATAAGCCCAGAGGATGTGCACAAGACTGCGTTTAGAACGACATTTGGTCTTTATGAGTTTCTAGTGATGCCGTTTGGGCTAACAAATGCTCCTGCCACGTTCAACAGAATGATGGACCGGATTTTCCGCTCGCATCAACAGTTTGTTGGAACATTCTTCGATGACATGATTGTGTATTCGAAGAATGAAGAGGAGCATAGGCGTCACTTGACCATTGTGTTCGAAGAGCTGCGCAGTCACACGTTACTTGTCAATCCTAAGAAAAGTGAATTCTTCCTCGAAGAGATCCACTTTCTGGGCCATATAGTCTCAAAGGATGGTGTAAGAATGGATCCCGCAAAGGTCGAAGCTATCAAGACATGGCCAGACTTGAAGACTGTGCACGATGTCAGAAGCTTCTTGGGATTGTGTTCCTACTATAGAAGGTTTATCAGAAATTTTGCAGAGATAGCATCGCCTCTTCACGCATTGCAAAAGAAAGAGGTCACTTTCAGATGGACCCAAAAAGAGATTTCAGCTTTTAGTCTCTTAAAGGAAAAGTTGACTTCAGATCCAGTTATTGTTTTTCCAGATCTCAGGAAGTCATTTGTGGTCCAGTGTGACGCGTGTGGCAGTAGCATCGGAGCAGTGCTAATGCAAGATGGACGGGTAGTAGCCTATGAAAGCCGAATTTTGCAAGGGCCAGAGAGGACTATGCAAGTCTATGAGAAAGAGCTCTTGGCCGTGATTCATGCGCTTTCTAGCTGGAAGCACTACCTCTTAGGTGCTGATTTTGTTGTCCAAACAGATCATCAAACCTTGCGATACTTCTTGACACAGTCAAAGTTATCCGAAAAGCATATGCGATGGGCAAACATTCTTTCCATGTTCCACTTCCAGATTATGCATGTGGAAGGCAAGAAGAATGTTGTGGCTGATGCGTTATCAAGAAAGCCACAAATTTCAGCTGTGTCAATTCCTTATCATCATGAGTTAGATGACATGAAGGAACAGTATACTGCTGATGAAGATTTTGCAAGGATCTTTGAACAGTTACAAGAGGGGCAACATCACGAGCACTACCTCCTCAGAGATGGTTTTATGATGATGCATGGCAGACTTTGTGTCACTAGGCCACTGCGACATAAGGTCATGGAAGAGAGTCATGTCCCACCGTATGCAGGGCATCGTGGCATTGATGCAACAGTTAAAGCGGTAGAGACGTTCTTCTATTGGCCTACCTTGAGGAGAGATGTGGATGCCTTTGTGCGAGCATGCATAGTTTGCCAAAAGGTCAAGTTTGACAAGCAAAAGGCACCAGGGTTGTTACAACCACTGCCGATTCCGGATAAGCCATGGGAAAGCATTGCTATGGACTTTATCTTTGATCTTCCAAGGACACCAACAGGGAATGATGGTATATGGACCATTATCTGCAGGTTCAGCAAGCAGGCCCATTTTATCCCTGTCAGGAAGAAGATAAAATCTGATCAGATGGCACGCTTGTTCATGTACAATGTGTTTAAGTACCATGGTATGCCACAATCGATTATCAGTGATCGTGATCCTCGCATGACCAGTTTGTTCTGGAGAGGATTGTTTGAGAACATGGATACTACGCTCAAGTTCTCGTCTTCGTTTCATCCACAAACTGATGGACAGTCAGAAGAGGCCAATTCTACTGTCTTAGATCTGCTGAAATGCTATGTGTCAGATAATAAGGGCAAGTGGGAACAGTATTTGCCTATGCTTGAGTATGCGTACAATAATACGGTGCATTCGTCTACTGGCAAAGCACCTTTTGAGATTGTTGAAGGCGGCAAAAAGGTTCCTCCCATTTTGCATACAAAAGACAAGATCTTTGAGGCAGATCGATATGTTGAGAACATGGATGAGATGTATAAGAAGATTAAAGTTGCCTTGGAGAAGACTCAGGCAAAACAGAAAAAGGCTGCTGATCGTCACCGTCGTGAATTGCTACTATCACCTGGTGATTGGGTTCTCCTAAGGTTCGAAAAGGCAAGGTTAAAGAAGATGAAGGGCAAGGAACGGCTGTTTCCTAAGCTCAGCATGCGTTACTATGGGCCTTTTCAAGTGCTTGACAAGATCAGCGATGTGGCTTACAGGCTGAAATTGCCTGATGCATGGAAGATTCATAATGCGTTTCACGTGAGTCTTCTAAGACCCTTCGTGGGTGATGTGCCAGAAGATATGCCAGTTGAGGATCAGCCAGAAGTTGAGGAACTTGATGAGATCCTGGTACCTGAGCAAGTTTTGGCACATAAGGACAGAAAAGTTAAAGGACAAGTTGCAAGACGCTATTTGGTGAAGTTCAAGAACTATCCGCCTATGGATGCAAAGTGGATGGAAGAGCATGAACTGTCAGAGTCACCAAATGTATTGCAGCTTTACCTTGAAGCCTTTGGGTTACAACCTACTTATGCCCCAACCCAACGTGTGCAAAGGAGGGGTAATGATAGAGCTAGTACATCGAATGTACACATGAGTTCAGTGCCATAGATAGAAATGGCAAAAGTATGAAGGCCTCATTAAGTCATTTGTATCTATGTATGTTACGACCTTTCTTGCGGATACATGCGATGATAAAAGAGTGTTGATAGCACAAGATCATCAGTGGCGTGTATTTATGGTATGCAATCGAGGACGTTTGCGATTTCAAGAGGGGGGTATGTCACGAGGACGTGGCAGTTATTAACCATGTCACAGAGATGTGGCAACTGCTAACCTTGGTTGTTGGTTTCTTTCCAATGGGATTTATTTTATTTATTTTGAGACGCTCTTTTTGAAGTAGCAAACGGTCGGACATTGTATGGCCAATGTGAACGGTAGATTCACCCGCAGACGGGAAGTGGTCGGCACTGGAATTCGTATGGTAAGAGGATGTCTAGGCTCAGAGCAAGATCATATAGGTCCCCCCGTCGCACTTAGCAAGTTGGTGGATACTAGGAAGTGAACTCAATTAAGGCGTAAAGTCAAGGTGGGACTACCAACAAAAAGTATCCGACAGTTGGGCCACATTGCATTTTTGGATGCGGTCCCAATGAGGATAGATGGTCAGAAGACCAGTGGGAGCCCAACAGAAGCATCTCCTAAAATTTAGGGAACTGCTATTTTGGGCCACGAAATGTGTTCGCGTCATTACCTTCGGTATGACTAGGGGAACACTTTACAACTCTGCCGCGAAGTCAACTGACGCACCAGTTGAGATATTTTTAGCAGGGAAAGCCCAAACTCGGAAACTGGGCGACGTGTCAGCTTGTGAGCGATTCTGCCACTCTGGGAGGCAAAAACGAGCTGCATATCATCAAAGGGGGCGCCATTTTCAGCCACAGGCGGATTGCAACAGGTACAGAAGCTATGGAATGCTTACCTTGCCCTCTATGCACAGTATGGTGACGGGAGTGATGCCCCGCACGCTACATACTGCTCTCTTTCTCCCCTACGTGCAGTTATGTGATGCCCCACAAGAGGGCTACTCATTTGACTGATGTACAGTTGTGCGGGTTCATGCTTTTGTGCTGAGGCAAGAGCCTCCTTGAGCAGGAACAGGGGTAGCTAACTGCTGCTCCAAAGCAGGCACTGGTGAGGGTCATAACCTCACCGTACAGGTGCAAAATCAGCGCTGTGTATGCGCTGTAAATTCACTGTTTTTCAGCCATACGGACGCCAGGATTATTGGGAATCGTGCCCCACTGGCAAAGGACAGTTAGGGGACTGTTTGGGGCTGAAAACAGGGCAAAAACCAGTAAATACAGCGTGCTGAATTTACTGTTTTTGGACAGGAATCAGAGGGTATACGACAGTGCAAGCGAGTTCCAGCAGGGGAATTGATTTCGCGCAAGTTTTGGGGCTGTTATGCTGCCGAAATTTGGCCAAATCAAATGGTATCTAGGTGGATACACGTGAAGGATTCCCAGGACCTTACCTTGTAATTTACCCTCCTAAAGAATAAAGAAATACCGAAAGGGGCGCCAATTTTGGGGCCTACAGGTTGTCGGCGTCTGCTCGGAGCATTCTAGCTTCCGAGCCGTGTGTGTGTTTAAGTGTTAACTCTCGTCGCAGGTTCTCTTTGCAAAGTGCTATGTGTGTGTATAAAGTAAAGAATTTCGGGTGAAAGCCAACGCCTACCGCCCTACGGGCCGGTTTCAGTCGACATAGCCTAGACTTGCATCAGTCTCATGCATACCATTTGTACCAGATTGTGCAATCATAAGTAGACCACTCTCGCCGACGAGAGTGGGGCCTTCGGAGGAGGGTTTTACAACCTCTCGGTGTCGTATCTCTTCTCTCTCCTTCTCTCAGTCTCATTCACTTGCATGCACAATATCCACTCACTTTGTTCGTGACCACAGCACTCTACAAGACGGAAACTCTTTCCCTAAGAACTAAAAGGAACCTTGAGCAATAAAGATCACTAATCTTGAGAAAATACAACATTCATTCGGCTGCACCTAACACACCGGCCCCTGGGAAAGTATTGCAATGGATTTCATTTTGATCTCCTGAAGACACAGAGTGGGCATGATGGCATTTGAACTGTCATCGACAGATTTAGCAAGCAAGCTCACTTCATTCCAGTCAAGAAAACAGTCAAGGCAGATCATTTAGCGAGACTGTTCATTGCACAGATTTTGAGATTACATGGCATGCCTGAGACAATAGTCTCTGACAGAGATCCGCGATTCACCTGTTTGTTTTGGAAGGCTATTTGGGAGAACATTGGCATGGTTGCAGTTTTTGTCATCTTTCCACCCGCAGACAGATGGGCAATCTGAGATTGTAAATTCAATCGTACTGGATTTATTGAAGTCTTATATTTCTGATCAGAAGACTCAATGGGAATTTTTTTGGCCCTTGGTGGAATTTGCCTACGATAACACAATCCACTGTTCGACGGGGAAGGCACCATTTGAGATAATTGAAGGTGCTCCGAAGGTTCCACCCTTCCTTAGCACAAAAGATAAGATTTTTGAAGCCGTCCAGTATACGAGGGACTTGGACACTGCTTTTGCCAAGGTCTGGGAGGCGTTAGCAAAATCTCAGGAAAGACACAAGAAGGCAGCAGATCGACACCGCCGTGATTTGAAATTAAAGGAAGACGATTGGGTGCTCTTACGTTTTGAGAAGGCACGCCTAAGAAAGAAAAAGGGAAAGAAGCAGCTTTTTCGAAAGCTTAGCATGAAATACTATGGCCCTTTCCTTATGAAAGAACAGATAAATGATGTCTCTTTTAGATAGAAGCTGCTCGATACTTGGAAGATTCACAATGCATTTCATGTGAGTCTATTGAAGCCTTTTAAAGGCGATGTGTCCGATGATGGGGAGCCAGATGAGCAACCCAAAGTGGAGGAAAGCGAGAAGATACTCGTTCCAGAACAGATTTTGGCACACAAGGATAGAAAGATAAAAGGTAAAGCGATTAGGCGGTTCTTGGTTAAATTCAAGAACTATCCTGCATTGGATGCGAAGTGGATGGAGGAGGAGGACTTAGCAGATACTCCTCAGATTTTGGAACTTTACCTTGAAGCATTCGGTTTAGCATAGTCTACTCCGATAGAACCCCGATTTCAGCATGGGTGAATCTAGTGCAGCGGGTTTGCACAAGAGGGGAGTGACTCCACTCCTTTGTCAACGGATTACCCCGATTTTGAGTAGAGTCAATGATGTCCCTTTGGGTTTCAGGGATACTGATGGGCTGACAATATTCTGCTGTATGACTTTATGAACTGGGATTCACGAAAATGAAAATGAAAATGATTGATTTGTACTTGACTTGTTGAGTGCAAGAACTGAAAGACGAAATGACTGCAACTTTTCGGTCTCATAAATCTCTATAGACACGATTGCAATAAGGATTAGTTAATCGATCATTTGTGAGGTCCCGATTGGATCTAGATGTGATTACTAAATACGTTGCCGATTGATCATGGTCTGAGATTTGGAACAAATTTGTATGTGATTGGTCATGTGATGTCTTGTGATGTCAAGTGATGTGACTGTTGATTTGTACAAGTGATAGATGTGTCGTGTCTAGTGCGTCGGTACTAACTGTCCGAGTGTACTAAGACAGTTTATGGCCTTTGTCTGTTTTCCGGGCGTAATCAAGGGCGATTACAATTCTTTCAAAAGGGGGGTATGTCACAAACTGGTGACGTGGCACCCTAGTAAGTTGTCCCAACTTATGGCCAGAGGACGAGGGGCCACGGGGACATTAAATTAAAAGCGTAGGATCTGTTGAAGTGGCTGCCGTACGGTTCTCCGCAATTTCCGTGGACAATGACATGGCCCGATAGTACGGAATTCCGCAAATCACGGTGTGTTTTTAGCGTTGAAGCTTTTGGAAGATGATTGCTTTTGAGTTTGAAGCTTTTGGGGGCTCTGCTTTTAGCAACCCTATGTAATCTTTATAAGTGGTCTTAGGGGCTCACTTCTATGAGCATCTGGACGCATAGTCTGAGAGTGAGCACCCGCGGGCTCAGCTGTACTTTGCACACAAATTAATATATAAAGAAATATCAAAAGGGGTGCCAGTCTTTGGGGCCAATACCTCTGGGCATGGAACTACGCCGAGTTGTGTCGTCTTTTGTGAAATGTTTTAAAGTGAATTTGTCGCGGTAGAATCTAGACTTGGGGTGTCCAAGTTTGTTACATTATGAATCTTCCAAGTATCTGGCAGCTTGAGTATGAAGGAGACATGATTTATCTTTTCTTTAATCTGGAAAGGGCCATAATATCTCACGCTAAGCTTTGGAAAAAGCCGCTCCTTTTACTTTCGTTTCCTTATGCGTGCCTTCTCAAAACGTAAGAGCACCCAGTCATCTTCCCTTAGTTTCAAGTCACGTTGATGTCGATCCGCTGCCTTCTTGTGCCGTACTGGAGACTTCTCTAGAGCCTCGCGAACCTTGGCAAAAGCAGTGTCCAAGTCCCTCGTGTATTGGTCGGCTTCAAAAATTTTGTCTTTAGTGCTTATGAAAGGAGGAACCTTCTGAGCACCTTCGATTATCTCAAATGCTCCCTGTCGAAGAGTGAACCGTATTATTGTAGGCAAATTCCACCAAAGGCAAATATTTTTCCCATTGAGTCTTCTGATCAGAGATGTAAGACTTTAACAAATCCAAAACCATTGAATTGGCTATCTCAGATTGCTCCTCTGTCTGCGGGTGGAAAGACGACGAGAACTGCAACCGTGCACCAATGTTCTTCCAAATAGCCCTCCAAAACTAACTCGTGAATAAGTTCTCTGTCGAAGATTATTGTCTCAGGCATGCCATGTAACTGAAATATCTGTGCAATGAATAGTCTCGCTAAATGGTCCGACTTGACTGTTTTTTTTCATTGGAATAAAGTGAGCTTGCTTGCTAAATCTATCAATGACAGTCCAAATGCCATCGTGCCCACTCTTTGTCTTTGGGAGATCAAAGATGAAATCCATTGCAATACTTTCCCAGGGGTGGGTGGGAATGGGTAAAGGCTGTAGTAATCGTTGTGCCTTATGCCTGTTAAACTTGACCTTTTGGCATACTAAACAACTGCGAGCAGAGTCATCCACATCCTTCTTGAGTCTCGGCCAAAAGAAAGAACGCTCCACCCTCTTCATGGTGGTATCGATGTCGCGGTGATCCGTAAATGGTGGACTGTGGCACTTTTTCAAGACCTTTTCTTTCGAAGGCTGTGTGACACACAACATCGTTTTCTTCATCAAGTAGCCATCCCTTGTGGAATATACTGGAAGTGTCTCCCCATTCTGTATCTGAGTAAAAACATCGGTAAAGTCAAGATCTGTGGCGTATTGGTCAACCATATCCTGGAAGCTTCTATGATGGATCGCGGAAAAAGCCAAGACTAGGGGCTTCCGAAACAATGCGTGTGCCATCAAATTTTTTTGTCCGTGAACATGGACAATTTGGAAGTGAAACTATGACAAGATGTTAGCCCACCGCATCTGCTTTTTCAAAAGCTGCTTCTGTGACAAGAAGTAGCATACACTCTGATGATCTGTAAAAACTGTGAAATCGGCTTCGAGCAGATAATGTTTCCACTGTGCAAGAGCATCGATCACTGCCATTAGCTCTTTCTCATAAATCTGGGCTACCAATTCTGGCCTTGAAAACATTCTGCTTTCGCAAGCAATGACAGGGCCTTCTTGCATCAAGACCCCTCCCAGACTACGACCACAAGCGTCACAATAAACTTTGAATGGCTTTTGCAAACCTGGCAAAGCCAACACTGGCCTAGTAGTCAATTTTTCCTTAAGGGTCTGAAAAGCAGTCACCTCTGTCGGTCCCCACGAGAAAGGGACTCCTTTTTGAGTCAATAAGTGCAAAGGCAAAGCTATCTCTGCAAACTTCCGAATGAACCGCTGATAATAAGAGCACAAGCCCAAAAAGCTTCGAAGTTCATAACATTCTTCAGGTCAAGCCAATCATGGATAGTCTCAATTTTGGCCGGGTCCATCTGTACTGTTGCTGCTGAGACGATGTGTCCCAAGAAATGTATCTCCGGCAAGAAAAACTCGCTCTTTTTGGCATTAATAACCAATCTATGATCGCGCAATGCTTGAAAGACCTGTAACAGAGGGTCTTGGTGCTCTGCTTCATTCTCGGATAAAACTATAATGTCATCATAGAAAGTGCCCACAAAAGATCGATGCTCTTTGAAAATCCTATCTATCATTCAATTGAAAGTTGCTGGAGCATTTGTAAGTCCAAAGGGCATCACCAAAAATTTGTATAAACCAAAACTTGTCCGAAAGGTTGTCTTGTAGACATTTCCTGGGGTGATTCTGATCTAATGATATCCACGTTTCAAATCAATCTTGCTGAAACAAGAGGATCTTTGAAGTCTGTCAAGAATATCCTCGATCCATGGAATTGGGAATCTGTCCTTGATGGTGATTTTATTGAGAGCTCTATAATCAATGCACATTCTCCAAGATCCATCTTTCTTTAGTACTAGTAAAACCGGAGAACAGTAAGGTGAAGTACTAGGCTAGATGAGACCCTTTTTAAGAAGGTATTTCACTTTGGTTAATGATTTCTTTATATTGGGCTCCACTAACATGATAAGGTGGCCGGTTCGGTGGTGTGGTTCTAGGGATCAAATCAATAGTGTGGTCCTCAAGACAAGATGAGGTAACTTGCCTGGTAGGCCTTCTGAGAAACAATCATATGTGTGTGCAGAAACTCTTGTCCTTCTTTGTCCAATTCAGACATGGTCGTTCGTTGTTCATCATTCAATTCTTTCAAATAGATCGAGTAAAGAAAAAGACTGGATTTCATTAATTTCGAAATGGCCGAAGCCGTTACAATAGGGACGAACTCTCCCTTCAATTTTGCATCAAGTACAATTTTCGTGCTGTCACATGACACATCCAGCCCTATGTGTCCGTGGACAAGCTACAGCATGATCAGGGTTCAATCAGTCCAGTCAGTCTAGATTTAGAAGTGATCTGACACTTTTGTGAGTCTATTCGTAGACCGTGCATGCCCAATCACTTAGTGTAGATGCATATCCTCTGGTTGCACACAACATGATCATCAGTATTCCCTTCAGAATCCATCAGATTTAGTCATGGGAATTTTCCAGCGCATTTAGCCTATTTTCCCTATTTTTAGTTATTTTCACTTATTATTTTTAAGTGACTTTCCTACAAAAGTAGGTAGGGCAATTTTGCTAAGTTAATATATAAGCAAACCCAAGTTAGCACTTTTTGGTAGAAGAGGCAGCAGGAGCTTCCCGCTCAACAGGCAACTTCTGAGCAGTACCCCCCCAAATACCCCTAGCGTTTCTGTTCCTAGCAGCAACCACCATCTCTGGCGTTTCCTCTCTAGCAGTCATCGCCATCACCGTCAACACACTAGCGTTAGCAGATTGATGTCGCCGCAAAGACCATCATCATTAGCGTTTTTCATTTCCAGAAAAGCCCTACTTTCAGCCAGCGTTTTTCATCCAAAAACGCCAGCAAGACTTTAGCATTTCTCAGCGATTTCAGCCCCAACACTAACGCTAAGAGAGCTGCAGTTTCAGCAGTGGCAAAACGCAGATTTTCAGCCTTATGAACAGTAGCAGATTCCCCCAAGAAGGTTGCAGATGCTCCCCCATTTTCAGCCATCAAAACGCAGCCAAAACAGTCATTTTCAGCCACCAAGAAGACCATGAAAAACAACAGTTAGAAGATCTCAGATGTCAGCCATCAAGTCGTCGTCGTCACCATCGTCGTCATCATCGGCATAGTCCAAGTTGCATCAGTCCATTGCATTCGCATTGTACACATTTGTGCAATCAAAGTAGACCACTCTCGCCGACGAGAGTGGGGCCTTTGGAGGAGGGTTTTACAACCTCTTGGTGTCGTATCTCTTCTCTCTCCTTCTCTCAGTCTCATTCACTTGCACGCACAATATCCACTCACTTTGTTCGTGATCACAGCACTCTCCATAAGACGGAAAGCTCTCTCTTTCCCTAAGAACTAAAAGGAACCTTGAGCAATAAAGATCACTAATCTTGAGAAAATACAACATTCATTCCGCTGCACCTAACATTGGTATCAGAGCTTTGATTGTGTTCTGTATCACTCAAGGAAAGAACCACAAGAATCACAAGAATTTTTTTTGCTTGTTGAGGTCGCACGAACCGAAGTTCGCTTGGGCGCGTCGATTCCTAATCGTGTTTTTTAAAGAGTGACAGGAATCCCAAGAAAGAAGGGCTTGTCCAGCCTCCCCTTGTGTCTCTTTTCACTCATTGAGAGCGGACCGTGCACTTAGCGGCCGGCCAATCGACGTGAGGTGGGAAAAAGCAACCTTGGTGTGAGCGCAAGGCCGCCAAGGGGTGCGCCCGCGGAAAAGAGGAGAACTCGGGTGAAGAGAAGATCCTTCTCAAACGCGGTTTGCAAGCGAAAGAAAACCTCAAGAACCTCAAGAACTCAAGACCCGCAAGAACGTTCCGCGTGAACTTAAGAACCCAAGAACCCCAAGAACCCAAGTTCCACGTGAACTTAAGAACCCACGATTGCAGAATGGTCATCACTTGAAGCGGAATGGATACTTCGCTTGGAGGTGATGAGCATGAGAGAGGCGAAGAAGAATTTTCCCCACCAGGAGGTTTTTTCGACCCTTCCCCATCTACAACAAGGATTGCACTAACTCCTCTGGAGGCTTTCGACAAGAGGATGATGGACACGAAGTTAGAAAGCGAAGAAAGAATCGCAGCCATAGTGTCACGATTGTGACTATGTTGCAGTATTACATCTCTTCCTAGTTGCAGATACGCGAAGTGCCATGCCAAGGAGGACCCCTGCGCTTGGATGGTCATACCTCTTCGCCCAAAGGACGTGTCTCTTCGCCAAAAGCCACACTCCTTCGACGATTGGTCACACCCCTTCGCTCTACGGGTGCGACTCTTCGCCCAATGGTTGCAGCTCTTTGCCGAAAGGATGTGTCTTTACGTCTAAAGTCGTGTCTCTTCACCAAGAGACGTGTCTTTTCATTTATGTCTCTTCGTCACCTATATAAGGAGCCCTTGTATCACACAATCAATCAATCAAACACAGAGTCTTCTAAGTCTTGTCTCGAGTACAATTCAAGTTTCTTAAGTCTTAATCATGAGGTACTTAATTAAGGATTAGTACCTAGAATCCTCACACATAGAGCGTAAGTACCAAGAAAGAATGGCAGTCATAGCCCGTGCGAGCGAGCAAGCCCGCTTGGAAGCCAAAGTAAGAAAAGCAGAAATGGATCGCAGACACGTAGAAGACAAAGCAGAAAGAAAAGCAATACAAGAACAGAGCGACCGACAAAACAAAGAGTTCTGACGACTCTATTCTCAAGTTTAGACACACATGCAAGAGATTTCGGAAAAGGAGACTCTCTCAGTCTCTTCTTCTCCAAAGCATGACACACAGGATATGCATGATCGTGTGAAGCATGATGATGATTTGATTGACAATGACTTGCATGATGTTTTGATTGAGAATGATAAGCACAATGATTTGCATGATGATAAGCATGATGATTTGAATGCGAATGATTTGTATGATGATTTGAATGACAATGACAAGCATGATGATTTGCATGATCAAGATGTGATTTCTCACGAGCATGATGATTTGCATGATCAAGATGTGATTTCTCACGAGCATGATGATTTGCATGATCAAGATGTGATTTCTCACAAGCATGATGAGTTGCATGAAGATGATGTGATTGTTCACAAGGATGATGTGTTAATGGATACTTTTTCTAGCAAAGCTAACCTCGTTGCAGATTCGATCAATCACGAAGGATCGATCTTGGCTCTCGAGCCTAGGTCCAAAGAACCCTCTCAGGAAGTATTATGTGTTCGCACGATTGATACGCACGCATTGTTCGAGTGTTTCATTCGTGATCGTTTCCTGTATTTTCGTCAGCATCTTTATGTGATCCCTTTTACTAGGCATGACATATTGTACGTTGAGCACCTTTCACTCATGAATGAGCATGGATGTATGCGGATTGTTCATGAAAAGCTGAAAAGTATGTATGTAAGGAAGTCACATTCCATGACTCTCCCTTGGCATGATACAGTTGTAGAAAGAGACATGAAAGTATGAGCACCAAGCATGGGCATTTCCGTTGTGAATTGCCACAGTTGATTGCTATAGATCATAAGAGAAAGATTCGATTTCATTATTTGCATGTGTTTGATGAACGGGTTGTCACTCCGTCTCTATGTTCATCTACATTGCATACACAGTCTTAAGCGAAGACAAGATTTTTTCACTTCACTTTACATGGAATGGGTATGTTTATGGTTTTGTGTTGGAAATGGTTTTAGGAATTTTCAACCATGGAGATTCTCGAAGAAGAAAGAAGCAGGTCTCTAGACGAAGTTGAAGCAAGGAAGGAGCCACAGAGGACTTTGTGTCGCTTTCGGCGCGGCCCAAAGAAGCAAGTGTTGTAGACCTTTACGAAGTTCAAGTACCACACAACCCACACATCAGAGTGGGCCGACGTAGAGTCCCTTCCAGGATTCCGGATGCTGTTGGCGATCTCCCTCGACGCCATACAGTTTGGTACCAGTACCTCACTTTGAAAAGGAGGGGATGTCAAATGACACATCCAGCCCTATGTGTCCGTGGACAAGCTACAGCATGATCAGGGTTCAGTCAGTCAAATCAGTTTAGATTTAGAAGTGATCTGGCACTTTTGTGAGTCTATTTGTCACCAGGAGGTGTATTTTTCCTGTTGCCTTCCGGAAGCATGTATATCTTGGATTCCCATCATAGAATATATGTGATATCAGGAGATATCTGCATGTATTATTGGCATGCAAGCGAGGTTGCTTGCAGTATTTCAAGGGTGGGGTGTGTCACCAGGAGGTGTATTTTTCCTGTTGCCTTCCGTAAATAAGTATTAGATATATATATATATATTTTTACTTGTTTGTCCCAAAACCCTTGAAAAGGTGCAAGTGGACATTGCATGGCGAGTGTGAAACGGCTGCAGCCAAATGGGTTTCTCACATCGGGGATTTAGGTCGGTCAGACAGGGACTGCCCGGGCCAGTTAGCACTGAATTCTGATGAGTATGGAAGCTCGTGTGCGCCAAACTGGAATTTGGGCCACTCGTCAAGTCACTGCAACTTTATAAGTTGAAAGGGGCCAGTAAATTAACCCACATTGTAGATGTTGGTCAAATGGTAGTCTTCAATGATGGTCAGGAGACCGATAGGGACGCCATGGAAGCATCTCCTAAAATTTAGGGAACTGCTATTTTTGATCGGAAAATGTGTTCGCGTCATTAGCTCTGGAATGACAAGGGGAACATTTTATTGCTCTGCTGCCAAGTCAACTGACGCACCAGTTGAGATATTTTTAGCAGGGAAAGCCCAAACTCGGAAACTGGGCGACGTGTCAGCCTGTGAGCGATTCTGCCATTCTGGGAGGCAAAAACGAGCTGCATATCAACAAAGGGGGCGCCATTTTCAGCCTCACGTGGATTGTAGCAGGTACAGAAGCTATGGAATGCTTACCTTGCCCTCTATGCACAGTATGGTGACGGGAGTGATGCCCCGCACGCTACATACTGCTCTCTTTCTCCCCTACGTACAGTATGTTATGCCCCACTAGTGGGCTTCTCATTTGACCTATGTACAGTTCTGGGGGCTTATGCGCGTTTGCCAAGGCAAGAGCCTTCTGAACAGGAACCGGATTAGCTAATTGCTAATCCCCCACAGGTACGCACAGTTCCATAACGAAAGATTGCGAGTTTGGAGAGTTTTCTCGCGTGAAAACTCGTCCAATTCACAGGGGAACTGTCCCATTGCGTGCGGGAGCCCTTGGGACACGCGTAGGCGTGTTCGCTCCGCTAAAAACGATCCGAAACAGGGAATTACAGCCTGCTGTGTTTTTCTGCAGGTTTAGGATTTCGCACCTAAACTGCAAGGGAACATCGGGGGAGCCTCGTGAGAGCCTTGGGATGCGTGTACAGGCTTTTGGGCTCCCTGCAGTGAAAAACAGAGAATTACAGCCCCCTGAATTTCTGTGACAGCTCACTAGAAAGCTTCCAGATATCGAGGGAATCCGTCCTAGACAGGTGTTTTTGACCTACAGGGGTTATTGCGTCGTTATGCTGCCAAAATCAGGTCGAAAACCTGCGTTTTCAGCCCTCGCCAGGTTTGGACAGCTTTGTGAAAGCTTGTGCGAAGTGGTCGGATCGTCTACTTTAATTTGAATAAAGAAATACCGAAAGGGGCTCCAGTCTTTGGGGCCTACAGGGTGTCGGTCTCGTGTGCGCAGTGACATTCTAGTCGCTGGACGCAACTGTGTTCTCTTCCCTTCTCAGTGCTCTGTGTAAAGTTAACAGGTAATTGAAATAGTACCGCCCTCTACGTTGTACAGGCCGGTTATATGGTTCCATCGACGGGATAGTCACTTTTTCTTCAAAAAGTGCAGCGTGGATTGTTGTGGGTGAAAGCAACACAGAGCTTGTCGATATGGCAGAGAAGAGAGACCAAGTACCTGAAGAGGGATCTTCCTCACATGGCACAGAGAAAATTCCTTCAACTCTTCAAGAAGAGGACAGGTTGTTTAGAACTCAACTGCGTTGTTGCATGGACATGTTTCAGCAGTTGGCTTACAACCCAAGGATGCAGAAATTCTTACAGGCTCCGACACAGGGTTTTCAGCCTCCTACACAGGGCATGACTGAGCCGTTGCAGGAAAAGGAGATTTCCAATGCGCAGAGGACTCATGATGCTCGAGGGAAAGCCCATGTGGTTGAGCAACTAGCGGTGTCCAATGATCCAAAGCAACTTGCTTTAGCTGGACAGGAACCGTTTGTGAATGGTCAAGGGAGCAATGAACAGGCTATGCGTCAGACCCTTCCATTACCTAATACTTATCCTGGTTATTTTGGAGGTGGTTCAGTGTTTCAAGCTATGGCTGGACCTTCCACAGGTTATATGCCAAGGAATGTGTTCGGGACAATGCAAACAGGCATGGGTAACCCTATGTACGTGAACATGGGTGTCCAACCAGGTTTTCAGGGTGCCTATGGCCAGTTTCGAGTGCCTGGAACACAATTTGGTATGGCTGGTTTTTCGCAGCCATACGTACGAAATGCAGATATGACAGGGAAAACAGTTGATGCGAGTGCTGGAATGAACACTCATGGAGCACCACTGCTACATGCACCTGTTTATGATAACGTGGCTCCTTTGAGTCAGCCTAAGGATTACAAGGAAGGTGGGCAGGGAGTGAAGTTTGAAACTTTCAGAGGAACTGAGGACCAATTAAAGGCTTTGACCTTTATACAGCAGTTTGATGTAGCTTATGCTGGAGGCAACTTCACGGAATCTTCAAAGATACGCAAGGCTGCCACTTTCTTGAAAGGGAATGCGCTTCAATGGTGGACCGCATTGTTGAACCAAGGTCAAGCCCCAACAACGTGGGTCCAATTCAAACAGCTTTTTGCGCCTGCATGGTTGACAAACACTTTTGAAGTGAATGTGATGACAGAATGGCACGAGTTGAATGCTAAACAGTGTGCGAATTTGGAAGAGTACAATATACAGTTTTGGGCCGCACTGTTGCCAGTCACCTCTTACAGGTTTGTGCCATTGTTAGAACAGATTGAGAAGTACTGTTGTGGATTGCCCAAGAAAATCAGGGACTACTGCAGAAAGACTACTGTCATGAATATGTTTCAGTTGATAGAGAATGCAAGAGTGGCCAGCAATCTGTCGAAGGGAGATTCCGATGGATTTAATAGCCACAAGAAAGGGTCCCAGGGCAAACAGTTTTCAGCCAAGGACAATGTTGCAGCAAAGCCTTCTGAGCCTCCCACAAAGAAGCCCTCCACTGAAGAAGCTGATACGTCCAAGAAGCAGTCTAAATCTTCTTCGGAACGAGGACAAGGACAAAAAAGGCATTTTTCTGGCAAAACTTTTCAAGAAAGGAAAGCTCTTAGGGAGGCCAAGAAATGCTACATTTGTGAACAGGAAGGACACTTTGCAAATGAGTGCCCACAGAAGAAGTCTCAGGATAAGGATGACAAGTCAGACCATAAAGGGAAGAAGCCAAAGCCGAGTGCAGGACTTGTTCCAGATTTGGTTGGAGATCAGCCAAACACAGATGCCACGGAGCTGTGCAGAGCTTGGGGCAAAGTTAGAGACCAGACAGTGTTGGTTTTCTTTGATCCAGAGCCCGTGCAAATTTCATATCACCAGAATTGGCATCAAAGTTGGGCATTTGTGCAGAGGAGATGGGTATGACAGGCGAAGCAGGTTTGGCATGCCCAGGACATTCAGAGCCTGTTACTCCCAGGAAAGCTTCGTCTGCACATTCAGAGCTACGTGGATGCGGAAGAATTTCATATTATGCCGCTTGAGGGCTGTGATGTATTATTGGGTATCCCATGGTGTTACAGGTTGCATGCTATGGTGGATACTTACAACAAAAAGATTACCCTTGTACATAGAGGAAAGACTCATGTCCTTGATGTAAAGCTTAAAGGCGAGTCTGTTCCAGTTGTTTCTGCTTCTGCTATTTCATCTGTAATAAAGAATCATCTTTCTGCGTACTTGATCTTTGCAAAAGAAGTACCTCAAGTTGTATCTAATTTGTCTACCTTAGATAAAGACAGGTCAACTTTTTTGAGTGGTTTCAGTGATTGTTTTTCGGACTCTTTGCCAGGGGAGTTACCTCCTGAGAGACCTGAGGATCATACTATAGATCTTGTGCCAGGTTCTAGTCCACCGAATAGACCACCATACAGGGTTAGTGCAGCCCAGCAGAAAGAGATTATGGGTCAGGTCAACGAGCTTTTAGAGAAGGGGCTGATTCAGCCTAGTTCATCCCCTTTTTGTTCGCCTCTACTCTTAGTGCAGAAGAAGGATGGTTCATGGCGCATGTGCATTGACTATCGCGCCTTGAATAAGAATACCATCAAGAACAGGTTCCCCATACCGAGGATAGATGACATTCTTGATCGGCTTGAGGGAGCGCCATTGTTTACAAGAATAAACCTAAAGAGCGGGTATCATCAGATACGCATTAGACCAGAAGATGTCCATAAGACTGCGTTCAGGACAACATTTGGTCTCTATGAGTTTCTTGTCATGCCATTTGGTCTCACAAATGCTCCTGCCACATTTAATAGAATGATGGATAGAATTTTTAGACCACATAGAAACTTCGTGGGTACCTTCTTTGATGACATTATTGTCTACTCAAAGTCTGAAGAGGAGCATAGGGATCACTTGACCGCAGTTTTCAATGAGCTACGCAAGAATAGGCTACTCATTAATGCGAAGAAAAGTGAGTTCTTTTTGCAAGAGATTCACTTCCTTGGGCACATTGTTTCAAAGGATGGGGTACGCATGGATCCCGCTAAAGTGGAAGCAATTAGGTCATGGCCAGACTTGAAGTCTGTACATGACATTCGAAGCTTTCTAGGCTTATGTTCCTATTACAGGAGGTTCATCCGAAATTTTGCTGAGATTGCTTCTCCACTCCATGCACTGCAAGGAAAAGGCGTTACTTTCAAGTGGACAACCAAGGAAATTTTAGCTTTCAAACACTTAAAAGAGAAGCTGACTTCAGATCCGGTAATTATTTTACGAGATCTTTCTAAACCTTTTGTGGTTCAATGTGATGCGTGTGGCCATAGTCTTGGTGCAGTTCTAATGCAGAATGGCCGAGTAGTCGCATATGAGAGCAGAATTCTTTGAAGACTGAAAGGAACTTGCAAGTCTATGAGAAAGAATTGCTGGCAGTAATTCATGCTCTCACTAGTTGGAAACACTATTTGCTAGGGGCTGATTTTGTTGTCCAAACGGATCATCAAACCTTGCGATATTTTCTTACACAGACGAAGTTGTCTGAGAAGCACATGCGATGGGCAAACATCTTGTCAATGTTCCATTTTCAGATTGTGCATGTGCAAGGGAAAAAGAAAGTGGTGGCTGATGCGTTGTCACGAAAGCCCCAAATTTCAGCAGTGTCAATTCCGTACCATTGTGAACTAGACGAAATGAAGACACAATATGCTGAAGATTCAGATTTTGCAAGGATCTATGACAAGCTTGTTGATGGGCAACATCATGAGCACTATATGCTTAAGAATGACTTTCTCATGATGCATGGAAAGTTATGCGTTACTAAACAGTTACGACCAAAGATTTTGATGGAAAGTCATGCTCCACCTTATGTTGGGCATCGTGGAATTGATGCGACAGTGAAAGGGGTTGAGGCATTCTTCTATTGGCCAGCTTTGCGTCAAGATGTTGACACATTTGTAAGATCATGCTTAGTATGCCAAAAAGTCAAATTTGACAGACAAAAGCAATCGGGATTGTTGCAGCCATTGCCGATCCCTGATAGGCCATGGGAAAGTATAGCAATGGACTTTATCTTTGATCTTCCAAGGACGCAAACAAGAAATGATGGGATTTGGACTATCATTTGTAGGTTCAGTAAGCAGGCCCATTTCATTCCTGTTAGGAAGAAGATAAAGCCACAACACATGGTCAAGATATTCATGAGCAATATATTTAAATTGAAGGAGTACGAGCGGAAGTGCGACGCGAAAGAGAGTGCGAGAAGAAGAGCACGACGATATGGTGAACTCGCTCTACTGTAATGTGTAGAGCATAGTGAGTTCTTATTAGGTTTTTACAAAAGAATATGTGTATATACCTAGCGGCCCGCCCACTTACCTGGGCGACCACATTGGGCTTTATACCCCAACAACCTCCCACTTAAAGTCCAATGTGGTACTTTAAGTGTGAGAGAAGCTACTATACAAGCTAATATACAAGAGATGTAGAGAAGTGATGTACTACCCTACACCTAACTGCTTGCGAAAATGCGCAAAGCTTTCTGAGGGAAGTCCTTTTGTAAGTAGATCAGCAGGATTTTCTGTGGTGTGAACTTTGACAAGCTGAAGTTGCTTATCCTCGAGCATTTCCCTGATGAAATGATACTTCACATCCACATGCTTTGTCTTTGAGTGATAAACTGGATTGCGAGCCAATTGTATAGCACTTTGACTATCACAATATAACACAGGCATCTCTTCTTTGATTCCCAAATTTGTTACTAGTCGATTAAGCCAAATTGATTCTTTGCATGCCTCTGATGCTGCAACATATTCAGCCTCTGTAGTAGACTGAGTAACACAATCTTGTAATCTAGAACGCCATGATACTGCTCCACCAGCCAATGTAAAGACATACCCTGACGTAGACCTTCGGTTGTCTAAGTCACCTGCATAATCTGAGTCTGTAAAACCCTTTACACTTAGCTCCTGACTCCCATAGCATATACACATACTCTTTGTAGCTTTCAGGTATCTCAATATTCCTTTCACTGCCTCCCAATGTTTCTTGCCTGGGTTTGACATGTATCGACTTACTACTCCCACTGCAAATGCAATGTCTGGGCGAGTAGCAATCATTGCATACATCAAACTACCCACTGCAGACGCATATGGAATCTTATCCATTTCAGCCTGTTCTTCCTCAGACACAGGACAATCTTGTTTGCTAAGTTTCACATATGGTGGCAATGGAACACTCAGTGCCTTTCCCTTCTCCATATTGAAACGTTGCAAAACCTTGTCAATATACTCTGTTTGAGATAACCAAATCAACTTCTTTGATCTGTCTCTCTCAATGCGCATACCAAGTATATGACTTGCCTCACCCATGTCTTTCATGTCAAACGATTTTGCCATCTTTGACTTCAAAGCTGAAATTTCTTCCAAGTGCTTGCCAGCAATCAACATGTCATCCACATACAAAATAAGGATCAGCCAACTACCATCCTTAGCCTTCTTTGTATATAGACAGTGATCGAACTCACTATGTTTGTGGCCTTGAGAAAGCATAAACTTGTGGAATTTATGGTACCATGCCCTTGGTGATTGTTTTAAGCCATAAAGACTCTTTAACAAGTGGCATACCCAATCTTCCTTGCCTTTCTCAACAAACCCTTCTGGCTGCTGCATGTAAATTTCCACATCTAAATCACCATGCAAGAACGCTGTCTTGACATCCATTTGGTGCAACACCAAATCTAATATGGCAACCAATGCAAGAAAGCATCTCAATGTAGTCATCTTGACCACCGGAGAAAAGACTTCATCAAAGTCAATGCCTTGTTCTTGCTTAAAGCCCTTGGCAACAAGCCTTGCTTTGTACTTTGGCTGACTATCATGAGCGGTGATCTTATACTTGTAAACCCATTTACAAGGTAGAGCCTTTTTGCCCTGTGGTAATTTAACTAGCTTCCATGTCTTGTTTTTATGCAGAGCTGTCATCTCTGACTGCATGGCCAATTGCCAATTCCCGGAGTCCTTCATTTGCACTGCTTCCTTGTAACATGAAGGCTCATTGCAATCAGTCAACATGACATAGTTCATAGATGGAACAAACCTATCAGGAGGTCGCGTGACACGTCCAGATCTACGCACAATAGGTGGCTCAGGCTCAGCCACAACCTGTGGTTCCACTCTATCCTGTCCTTGCTCCTCTTGAGCCCTGACATTTTGTCTTGCACGTGCAGGTCCATCTTCTTGGAAGAAAACTCTTCTAATCTCCTCAACCCTCTCTGGTTTAGAATGATATTTGGATTCATTAAAGTGAACATCATTGCTGCGGACAACCTTTCTGGATTCGGGATCCCAAAGTCTGTACCCCATCTCACCAGAATTACCATAGCCTAGAAAGATGCACTTTCTACTCTTTGGCTCAAGTTTGTTCCTAAATTCCTTTGGAACGTGAGTATATGCCTCACAGCCAAAGACTCTGAGATGCTTGTATGAAGGCATTTTGCTTGACCATACCATCTCTGGCACTGAATCCTTCTGCAAAACCTTGCTAGGAGATCTATTTACAAGATGAACAGCTGTTGATACAGCTTCAGCCCAAAACCCATTTGGCAGCTGTGCATTAGACAACATACTTCTGATCTTCTCTTGTATGGTCCTATTCATCCTCTCAGCAACACCATTTTGAGGAGGATTGTAAGGAGCAGTAAGTTCACGTTTTATACCTTTTGACTCACAAAAGTCCTGAAAGGCCTTTGAAACATACTCTCCACCATTGTCAGTGCGTAAGCATTTAAGCTTCTTGCCACTCTGATTCTCCACAAGTGTCACAAACGTTTTGAAAACACTAAACGCTTCATCCTTGTGCTTGAGAAAGTAAACCCTTACTTTCCTCGAGTAATCATCTATAAATGTGATAAAGTAAGAAGCTCCCCCTAGAGATAGGTTAGGCATAGGTCCACACAAATCACTATGAACAAGTGCCAACTGTGTATCTCTTCTACTGCTTCTATGCTTATGTGGTTGCTGTGTTTGCTTACCATACAGACAATGTTCACAGAATTCGAAATCATTAAATGAAAAGCCAGGCAAATAACCAGAACGAGACAAGATTTCCATTCCCTTCTTGGACATATGTCCTAACCGGCTATGCCACAAAGAAACATTCGGCTGCTCGGTTACATTGATTACATTTTTAGAGACATTTGATACATAAATCATGTAAAGTCCTCCAGACTTTACTCCATGTGCTACTGTCATAGAACCCTTGGATATCTTCCACATGTTCTGTCCAAAAGTGGTGACGTAGCCAGCATCATCAAGTAAACCTGTGCTGATCAAGCTCTTTGTAATTGCGGGAACATGTCTCACATTCTTCAGCGTGAAAGAAGAGCCATTCTGAAACTTCAATTGAACATCTCCAACACCTAAGATCTCACATGTCTGCCCATTGCCTAGCCGAACATGATCTTTAGTGGTCACATAAGAGGTAAACCACTCCTTGTTTGGAGACGCATGAAGTGATGCCCCTGAGTCTATAATCCAGTCACTCAGTGCATTTCCATCAGATGCTGTAAGAAGAGCTGAGTCCATTGTATTCTTCAAGAAGTAGATGTCTCCTGACACTAGACTGTCATCCTCTGCAACAGTGTTTGTCACATTTATTTCTTGAATCTTCACTGAGGACTTGTTCTTCTCACCATGGTCTTCAGCTTTCTCTTTGCCTTTTTCTGCTTTCCATTCTCTGCAGTCTCTTTTCATGTGACCCTTCTTGCCACAATGGTAGCATTCTATGTCATTCTTGCCTTTAGCACTGTGGGACTTGCTACGAGACTGATTCCTCTTTCCACCTTTGTACTTTTCTTTGGTCCTTCCCCTGACAACTAAGGCTGTTCCTTTGTCTTTGTCCATTGTCTTTCTATTGGTTTCTTCAGTAAGTAGATTTCCTTCTACACCTGCTATGTTCAAACCATCTGGAGGTGCAGAATTACTCAAAGCTGTGCGAAAAGTGTCAACTTTTCGACAATGTGATCAACAGGAACATAGCTCTAACAGGTTCATCAAACTTGACACCTTGAGCTGACAACTGACTATAGATTGTGTTGAATTCATTCAGATGATTGGACATAGGTGTCCCTTCTTTCATCTTCAAGTCAACAAGCTTCTTAAGCCAGTATACCTGTGAAGCTGCACTCTGCTTCTCATAAAGATCACTCAGCTTTAACCATGCTTGATAAGCCGACATCTCGTCTGCTACATTGAAGTAAACACTTTCTGCCAAAGTCAGCATAATGGTGGAAAGTGCCAATTCATCCATTTTGCTCCATTCATCTTCGTCCATATCTTCTTGTTTTATCCCCTTGAGCTTTATAGGTTTTATCTGCTTCTTTTGTACCAACACGTGCCAAATCTGCTTCTTCCACAATGGGAAATTGGTTCCATCCAGCTTCTTGATATTGTAAAGAGCAGTGTCCTGTGATCCAGCCATAGCTACGCTTCACAGTAGTTTACTTTCCTGGGAAAATTTCGGCAGAGTTTCCCTTGTAAACTGACCTCTGAACCAATATCAATCTGTCAAATGAACCAAGAAAGCTTCAGATTCTGCAGAAATTTTGGCAGAGTCTCCTTTGTAAAATGGCTCTGGTGTACTAAAAACAGACCAAAAAACAGCTCAAAAAACCACTGTCTCTCTAACACTGTAAGCTGTGGGTAAACCTGTCCTGCACCTGTACTGTCTCTGACTGTCCTGTCACTGTCCTGTAAGCATAGACTGCGACAATGCCTCAACGGCAGTAAAGCAAAGATGCAGTCCCAACTGTCTAACTCACAGTCAATACATCCTAGCTGCCTATCTAAGGGTGCTCGAGGGATCGCTCCAAGACTTGTATCACCGAAAGGATCTCAACATTCGAGAATCCCCCAGCTCAATAAAACCTCACTCGACCCTCAACAAAGGCTGCAGTAAATCTGACAGTACATAGACTTCCCACAAAGTCATACATCCACAAATTTCCCACTGTATGCTGTAACCGCTGCGGCGGTTGTTTGCTGCGTGACTCACAGCCAGCAAACCCTCAAGAGACATACATCATCTCTGACAATACATCCCATGTGGAAGTACCTGCAATGTCAGGATGAAATCTGGAATATCAAGCAGCAAACACAAGCTACCTGATGAACTAGTGGATGTCGCCTACAGTCTGTGTGTAGATGCGCCCGTGTCGTATGTGACGCCTCCAAGAACTGTGAACCGTCCTTCGATGTGTAGACAGCCATAAATCAACACTCTGGGAGTGTCGATATCCTCAACACTTGCAGTCGTAGGCCGAAAACCCCAAATTTGCAGAGTCGGATCTGCACCCGCTGAGACCACGTAGTCGAAAATGGCCTGCGTGGAACTTTGTCGAAGCTGAACGGTGACCAAGATGACCTCAGAATGAAATTCTGAGCACAAGATTTGGGGCCGTGTCTTTGCCTGTCGAATTTCACTCCAATCTGAGCTGGTGACTCTAGCCTCCTGCAGTGCTGCTCCGAGCCTCGATCTGAGCTCTGATACTAGTTGAAGGAGTACGAGCGGAAGTGCGACGCGAGAGAGAGTGCGAGAAGAAGAGCACGACGATATGGTGAACTCGCTCTACTGTAATGTGTAGAGCATAGTGAGTTCTTATTAGGTTTTTACAAAAGAATATGTGTACATACCTGGCGGCCCGCCCACTTACCTGGGCGACCACATTGGGCTTTATACCCCAACATAAATATCATGGGATGGCTTAGTCAATTGTCAGTGACAGGGATCCACGTATGACGAGTCTTTTCTGGAAGGCATTGTTTGAGAACATGGGCACTACGCTCAAGTTCTCTTCTTCGTTTCATCCGCAAACTGATGGACAGTCAGAAGAGGCAAATTCTACTGTCTTGGACCTACTCAAATGTTATGTCTCAGAGCACAAGGCAACTTGGGAACACCATCTCCCATCGGTTGAATATGCTTACAATAACACTGTGCATACGTCAACAGGTAAGGCACCATTTGAGATAGTGGAAGGAGGAAAGAAAGTCCCACCCATTTTGCAGACTAAGGACAAGATATTTGAGGCAGACAAGTATGTGCAAGATATGGATGAAACATACAGGAAGATAAAGATTGCTCTTGAGAAGACTCAGGCTAAGCAAAAAAAAGCTGCTGATCGTCACCGTCGTGAACTTGTATTTTCACTTGGTGATTGGATACTTTTGTGCTTTGAAAAGGCCAGGTTAAGGAAAAGGAAAGGCAAGGAACGCTTGTTTCCTAAGCTCAGTATACGATATTATGGTCCTTTTCAGATTTCAGAAAAGATCAGCGATGTAGCTTACAAGTTAAAGCTACCAGAAGGCTGGAAAATACATAATGCTTTTTATGTCAGCCTTCTAAGGCCCTTTGTTGGTGATGTGCCAGAGAATATGCTTGATGAGGAACAACCCGAAGTGGAAGAATTGGATGAAATCCTTGTTCCTGAACAGATATTGGCACATAAAGAAAGAAAGGTTAGAGGAAAAGTTGCAAGACACTATTTGGTGAAGTTCAAGAACTATCCATCATTAGATGCCGAATGGATGGAAGAGTCTGAATTGCTTGATTCACCTCAGCTATTGCAATTGTATCTTGAAGCCTTTCAAATGGAACCCACAGTGACTTGATGCAACCTTTTTGGAGCAAGGCAAGAGCATGGTTCATGATGCTCAAGAGAGTAGTTAAGCAATTGTATCTACTCTTTCCATACAGAATTTAGCTAGAGAAGTTTGTGCTCAAGAGTACACTAGAAGACTTCTATGCTTGATATATGTGTCGTAGCCAGGTTGGTGGGATTGTTTAATCGTCCAACGCTACATTTCCGGAAGCATGTATATCTTGGATTCCCATCATAGAATATATGTGATATCAGGAGATATCTGCATGTATTATTGGCATGCAAGCGAGGTCGCTTGCAGTATTTCAAGGGTGGGGTGTGTCACCAGGAGGTGTATTTTTCCTGTTGCCTTCCGTAAATAAGTATTAGATATATATATATATATTTTTACTTGTTTGTCTCAAAACCCTTGAAAAGGTGCAAGTGGACATTGCATGGCGAGTGTGAAACGGCTGCAGCCAAATGGGTTTCTCACATCGGGGATTTAGGTCGGTCAGACAGGGACTGCCCGGGCCAGTTAGCATTGAATTCTGATGAGTATGGAAGCTCGTGTGCGCCAAACTGGAATTTGGGCCACTCGTCAAGTCACTGCAACTTTATAAGTTGAAAGGGGCCAGTAAATTAACCCACATTGTAGATGTTGGTCAAATGGTAGTCTTCAATGATGGTCAGGAGACCGATAGGGACGCCATGGAAGCATCTCCTAAAATTTAGGGAACATTTTATTGCTCTGCTGCCAAGTCAACTGACGCACCAGTTGAGATATTTTTAGCAGGGAAAGCCCAAACTCGGAAACTGGGCGACGTGTCAGCCTGTGAGCGATTCTCCCATTCTGGGAGGCAAAAACGAGCTGCATATCAACAAAGGGGGCGCCATTTTCAGCCTCAGGTGGATTGTAGCAGGTACAGAAGCTATGGAATGCTTACCTTGCCCTCTATGCACAGTATGGTGACGGGAGTGATGCCCCGCACGCTACATACTGCTCTCTTTCTCCCCTACGTAGAGTATGTTATGCCCCACTAGTGGGCTTCTCATTTGACCTATGTACAGTTCTGGGGGTTTATGCGCGTTTGCCAAGGCAAGAGCCTTCTGAACAAGAACCGGATTAGCTAATTGCTAATCCCCCACAGGTACGCACAGTTCCAGAACGAAAGATTGCGAGTTTGGAGAGTTTTCTCGCGTGAAAACTCGTCCAATTCACAGGGGAACTGTCCCATTGCGTGCGGGAGCCCTTGGGACACGCGTAGGCGTGTTCGCTCCGCTAAAACGATCCGAAACAGGGAATTACAGCCTGCTGTGTTTTTCTGCAGGTTTAGGGTTTCGCACCTAAACTGCAAGGGAACATCGGGGGAGCCTCGTGAGAGCCTTGGGATGCGTGTACAGGCTTTTGGGCTCCCGGCAGTGAAAAACAGAGAATTACAGCCCCCTGAATTTCTGTGACAGCTCACCAGAAAGCTTCCAGATATCGAGGGAATCCGTCCTAGACAGGTGTTTTTGACCTACAGGGGTTTTTGCGTCGTTATGCTGCCAAAATCAGGTCGAAAACCTGCGTTTTCAGCCCTCGCCAGGTTTGGACAGCTTTGTGAAAGCTTGTGCGAAGTGGTCGGATCGTCTACTTTAATTTGAATAAAGAAATACCGAAAGGGGCTCCAGTCTTTGGGGCCTACAGGGTGTCGGTCTCGTGTGCGCAGTGACATTCTAGTCGCTGGACGCAACTGTGTTCTCTTCCCTTCTCAGTGCTCTGTGTAAAGTTAACAGGTAATTGAAATAGTACCGCCCTCTACGTTGTATAGGCCGGTTATACTATTCGTAGACCGTGCATGCCCAGTCACTTAGTGTAGATGCGTATCCTCTGGTTGCACACAGCATGATCATCAGTATTCCCTTCAGAATCCATCAGATTTAGTCATGGGAATTTTCCAGCGCATTTAGCCTATTTTCCCTATTTTTAGTTATTTTCACTTATTATTTTTAAGTGACTTTCCTACAAAAGTAGGTAGGGCAATTTTGCTAAGTTAATATATAAGCAAACCCAAGTTAGCACTTTTTGGTAGAAGAGGCAGCAGGAGCTTCCCGCTCAACAGGCAACTTCTGAGCAGTACCCCCCCAAATACCCCTAGCGTTTCTGTTCCTAGCAGCAACCACCATCTCTGGCGTTTCCTCTCTAGCAGTCATCGCCATCACCGTCAACACACTAGCGTTAGCAGATTGATGTCGCCGCAAAGACCATCATCATTAGCGTTTTTCATTTCCAGAAAAGCCCTACTTTCAGCCAGCGTTTTTCATCCAAAAACGCCAGCAAGACTTCAGCATTTCTCAGCGATTTCAGCCCCAACACTAACGCTAAGAGAGCTGCAGTTTCAGCAGTGGAAAAACGCAGATTTTCAGCCTTATGAACAGTAGCAGATTCCCCCAAGAAGGTTGCAGATGCTCCCCCATTTTCAGCCATCAAAACGCAGCCAAAACAGTCATGTTCAGCCACCAAGAAGACCATGAAAAACAGCAGTTAGAAGATCTCAGGTTTCAGCCATGAAGTCGTCGTATTCACCACCGTCGTCGTCACCACCGTCGTCGTCATAGGCATAGTCCAAGTTGCATCAGTCCATTGCATTCGCATCGTACACTTTTGTGCAATCAAAGTAGACCACTCTCGCCGACGAGAGTGGGGCCTTCGGAGGAGGGTTTTACAACCTCTCGGTATCGTATCTCTTCTCTCTCCTTCTCTCAGTCTCATTCACTTGCACGCACAATATCCACTCACTTTGTTCATGATCACAGCACTCTCCATAAGACGGAAAGCTCTCTCTTTCCCTAAGAACTAAAAGGAACCTTGAGCAATAAAGATCACTAGTCTTGAGAAAATACAATATTCATTCCGTTGCACCTTACACCTGCCTTTTCATTGGTCAAATTTTGTTTCTTGGCCTGATAGTCAGCCATGGCGTTGTTCTTGTGGTCTAAGCGATTCCTCGGAGGACGTCACACCCTTCCAAAGGCATGGTGTAAAAGTCCTCGTGCTCTAAATATCCCTAACAATGCAAACGAAGTTTGCCAATGACAGGTGTAATGGCAATATCCCGTCCGGGTGCCGCTAGCACTGTCTCCGTCGGTGGCCCCATCCTGTGGGGCGTAATCTCAAGTCGAGCCGCCACTTCAGGTTAAATGAAGTTGGCCTTGGCTCGCCCATCAAATGAAATGAGGCCTTCATGATCCTTTATTTTGCCCCATGCGTGACAAAGTTCCGTACTTTCGTCAATCTGACTTGGTCGGTCCCCATGCAATCCGTTACCAGTCCTGCTCCTTTTCTGCCACGTTCTTCCTCTGCTCTAGAACTCTCAGGCCTTTCTTTAGTTTGTCCTCTTTGTGCCTTATTGGGGCACTTTGCGGAAATGTGTCCTTGTTCCCCCAACCAAAACACTTTCCCTTTTTGAGATAGTCAACTCTCTGTTCCGTAGTCAATGGGGGTCGTGCATCCTTCTTTTTCTGGGAGTTCTTCTTCTTTCTATTGTCGTTTGTCGAGTTTTTCCGGTCCTTTGTGTCAAAACTTCATGAGTGGGGTAGGTCAAGTTACCCAAATGTATCGAGAATCCCCGCTTAGCATGTCCCATCAATTGTTGTATGGACTCGGACTTTTGCTCAAGGCAGTAATCTTGGATTGTTTTAGGGAGTTCGCAGCAAAACCGCTCAATCTGTTCTTTGAAAGCGACCTTCTTAAATGAAGAGGTTGGTAGAAAAGAATCCCAAAACATTTTATACTATGCGTGTAAAGTGTCACCCTACGGTGACCCTTGGTCATCCGAAGATGGTTCCAAGCGGTTCTCACATCTCGTTCGTACTCCTGGGTCAACCAAGAAGAAATAAAGAGCCGTTTGAATTTCAACCACTTGGTCGGGGCTTCTCTCCTCAGAAGAAGAGTGGACGACCATGTTCGTGCATTTCCCTTCAAAAATGATGCTGCCCTCCTGAACTTGGAGTGCTTTGAGTAGTGCCCTCCAGAGAAGGCTATATCAAATTGCTAAATGAAAGCCAAAGCCTTCGGAGCATCTCGGAATTCGGAAAAGGATTCAAATTTCACTGACTGTCCACCCTCTTTAAATTCCTTTGTCTTTTTTTTTCTTATCTTCGAGGAAATCATACTAGTTGACTTTGTAAAAGGGTTTCTTCTTTGCATAAAACATGTGATCGTCGGAGTCCGAACTGTCAGAGGATGACTCCTTTGTAGAATTGTCAGAAACTGGTCGGAATCTGATCTTCTTTGCCTTTTTCTTGTTCTTTGCAAAACTTTGTTTCTTGCTTTGCTTCTTGCCCTTTCTATCCTTCTCGCTCGAGTCGGAAGAGGAAGAGCTAGAAGAACTGTCCGAAGAAGAGAAAGAAGAACTGGGTAGTCCTTTGAAACGTACATGCTTCTTCTGTTTTCATGCAGTTGCGAAAGAAGATTGACGGCCCAAGTGACCTAGGTAGTCAGTCTCCTTGTTGCGCTTCTTCAATTGCTTCTTCGTGTCTAGAAGCTGATTGTTTGGGGTCTCGACAACGTCATTGAGTTCTTCTTCAATGAACATCCTTGGGGTAGGAGGTTGCTTGATGGCCGGTGTTATGGGTGACTCAATGTTTTTTTGCCAATGAGTGTGCACTTTATCCATCGGGTGCCGTGTCAAAATTTTTACATACTATGGATCCTTCGCAAATTTGAGCATCTGCTTGGCGCACTCATCAACTTGCTGTTGAGGTTGCATCTCCATAAGTTGGTTCTCTGTAGGCCGGGGTGGCCTGTACTCACGCTTTGCTAATCCACTTGAATTTTCCGCAATGCCCCCCGTAGGTGGCAGGTGGTGTTTTTTGATTCTTTCTTGAATCCATAAGTGCCGCGAGAAAAGGGATTGGATTTCTCGGTAGAAGAGAAATCGACTGAGCTTTGATACCACTGTAACAAACTTGGAGACCTCAAGTCTAAAATCTATCGTGACACGAGAGATTGATTCTCTTTAATCTTTAAAATTACAGTTCAATTCGAGACGACACGGCCCAACGTAGTTCTGTGCAAAGAGAGATTGGCCCCAAAGCTGGCGCCCCTTTTGATATTTCTTTTTATTTTTAAAATAATTGAGCAAGTACAGGTGCCCTGGGCTCTCCTCTGCTCACCGGCTCGTCAGCTCTGAATAAGCTAGAGAGAGACCCTAGGGACTTATTTAAAGACCCTTGGCCTTGGAAAAGCAATTTACATGAAAAGCTTCAGTTTCAAAAGCATCTGGTGCCAAAAGCTGGCGTCCAAAATAGCCAGCGCAATTCGCAGAATTCCGCCACGTCAGCATCGTGAATCGCAGGTGTCTGTACAGCAGCCACGTTAGCAGCTCCTTGTGCAAATTTGTTTTAGGCCTAGTGTGACTTAAGCCCCATCGACAGTGGTCCATAAGTTGTAACAACTTATTTAGGCCCTGTTCACATTATGGCATGCCACATCATCAGTTTGTGACAATGACACACGAAAGAATTACAGAAAATACTTTGGAGCACTTCAAAATTGAGTTGACACGGCCCGACCTAGTTCCATGCCCAGAGGTATTGGCCCCAAAAATTTGGCGCCCCTTTTGGTATTTATTTTTATATTAATGCTTGAGAAAAGTACAACTCCCGCGGGATCTCTGCTCTCAGACTCTGCGTCCAGATGCTCTGCAGAGTGAGGCCCCTAGGGTCTATTTATTCTTACAAGGGATGCCCCAAAAGCATTAAACTCAAAAGCAATTTGTCCCGAAAGCATCTGGTCCCAAAACTGCCAAAAAGCAGTGAGCGCATTTAGTGAAAATCTGTATAGTTTGCTACGTCAGTTACTGTCAGTGCAGAGCATGGAAATCCGTACTATTTGCCACGTCAGCATGTCAACGTAAATTTCGGGGCTGTCGGTACAACCTGGTGCCACGTCATCGGTTCTCTGTCCGGACATTACTGCCACATCATCATTTTATGACAAACCCCCTCTTGAAAGAATTGTAATCTCCCTCGATTACGCCTGCAGAATCAGACTTAAGCCATAATAGACACTGCACTAGAGTCCAGCACTTGTACGAGGACAACAATCATATCACATCACATTCAAGTCATATCACATAGAATCCATTCAGATCTAGGACCATGATTTCTGGCAATGTATTTAACAATCTCATCTAGATCCGCACGGAACCTCACGGATGTTGGATTAACTAATCCTTATTGCGATCATGTCCATAGATTTCTCAAGACCGAAATGCTGCAGTCATTAGGAATTCCAATCCATCAATCAGACATCAAGTTTATACTGAATAGAGTGTTTCAATCATTCTGTTCTAGCTGTGTGGTCATCTAATCCCTCATGAACTCTTGATGCTCACGACAGTTCCATTCCATCATTTATCATGATTCAAAAGTCATGTTTTGGAGCTGCTTTTGCTCCAAATTCATCATCATCTCATTCTCAATCCTATTATCTGTTCACAAATAGCAGGATCTTCCATAAAACATTAGTTTCATACGTAAATCAAAGTCATCTTGAAAAAGTCCTTTCTAATTATTCATTCATAAATTCACAAAGCAAAATAATGCCAAGTCATTCGTAATTTTCTATCTAGTATGTGTTTTGGAACGAGTATCTCTTTGCCCAATTCTGTTTTCAATCTGTCAGTCATTCTCATTCTTGGGCCTTTTTGGGGCACCGTGCAAATATATGTCCTTGTTCCTCACATTCAAAACACTTTCCCGTTTTGAAATATTCGTCTTTTTGTTCTTCTGTCAATCGAGGTCGTGTATTTTTCTGTCATCTGCTTCTGTTATGAGTTGTTGAAGGTTCATATGGTGGATAAGTCAAGTAACCAGAATGCATAGAAAAGCCTTGCTTAGCATCAACTACTGTATGGACTCAAATTTCTGTAACAAGCAATAGTCTCGTATCTCTTTGGGCAGTCCACAATAGAATCGCTTGATTTGCTGCTTGAAACTGATTCTCTTAAAGGATGAAGCAGCAAGAAAAACATCCCAAAATCTCTCACGATAAGTATCCAAAGTTTCTTCCTTGACCATTCGAAGACGAGTCCAGTTAGTAATCATGTCTCATTCGTATTCTTGAGTGAGCCACGAAGAAATGAAGAGTCTCTTGAACTTCGCCACTTTGTCGGTGCTTCTTTTCTTAACAAAAGAGTGGACCACCATGTCTGTGCATTGCCTTTCAAAAATGATGCTCCAGAAAAGGCTTTGTCAAACTGTTGAATAAAGGCTAAAGCCTTAGGAGCATCTCGAAACCCTGAAAAGGTTTCAAACTTTATTGCTTGTCCACACCCTCTTTGAATTCCTTGGTCTTTTTGCCCTTGTCTTCGAGAAAATCATATTGGTTGGCTCTGTAAAAGTGCTTCCTTTTTGAGTAAAACGTATGGTTATCGGAGTCTGAACTCTTAGAAGAGGATGAATCCTCTTCAGAACTGTCAAGAAAGTGTCGGGATCCGCTTTTCTTGGCCTTCTTCTTGCTCTTTCCCAATCTCTGGTTCTTTCATCATTTCTTGCCCTTTCCGTCCTCATCACTTGATTGAGAAGAGGATGAGCTGTCCGAGCTGTCAGAAGAAGATTGGGACGAACTGGACAATCCTTTGAAGCGTACATGCTTCTTCTCTTTTCTTGCATTCGCAAAAGAGGATTTTCGGCCCAGATAACCACCAGGGTAGTTAGTTCCCTTGTTGCTTTCTTCAGTTGCTTCTTTTAACAAACTTGGATATCCCAAGTCTGGAATCTGTCGCGACACGAGAGAGAGATTTACTTTAAAAATCCTTCAAATTTACATCACAGTTTTGTGCCCAGAGACATTGGCCCCAAAGACTGACGCCCCTTTCGGTATTTCTTTTTGTATTAACAACTGAGCAAGTACAATTGCTCTGGGCTCTCCTCTGCTCACTGACTCGTCAGCTCTGTGTGAGCCAGAGGGAGCCTATGGTCTTATGTAAAGGCCCAAAGCAGTTTACATGAAAAGCTTCAGTTTAAAAAGCTTATGGTGCCAAAAGCTGCCACCCAAAACAACGAGCGCAATTCGCAGAATTCCGTACAGCAAGCCACATCAGCAGTGCAGTTCACGAGCATCCGTACAACATGCCACGTCAGTAGCTCCATCGCATTTTTTTAATATCTTTTATGTCCTTTTTGGCCTCATCGGCAGTTGTCCATAAGTTAACACAACTTATAATTGGGAAATCTTTATTTTAATGTTCGCAGGTCATGCCACGTCATCAGTTTGTTACATACCCCCCTCTTGAAAGAATTGTAATTGTCCTCGATTAATGTATTTAGTAATTGCATCTAGATCTATCCCGACCTCATTGATGTCACATTAATTGATTCTTATTGCGATCATGTCTATAGAGATTCTCAAGACCGAAATGTTGCAATCATTTCGTCTTTCAGTTCCTGCACTCAAATAAACCACACAAGAGAGTACACATCATTCAAGTTCAATTTCGGGAATTCCCATTTTCAATGTTATAAATTCATACAACAAAATACTGTCAGCATAGCAGTATCCCTGAAATCCAAAGGGAAATCAGTGACTCTATTCCATCCAGGTAATCTGTGACAAAGGAGCGGAGTAACTCCCCTCTTGTGCAGTCTCGTCTGATCCGCAAGATCTTTCGGAGTAGAGGCAGCTAAACCAAAAGCCTCAAGGTAAAGTTCCAAAATCTGAGGAGTGTTTGCTAGGTCCTCTTCCTGTTGCAAACTGATGACATGGCATGACCACCCGAGCGGGGAAGATGACGCGCAGAACTTTATGGATGCGATGACGTTGCAGCAATATGGATTTTTGGATTCTGCGGCGCCATAGTTACCTGGAATGCGGAACGGGAACGGCGACGGGCCTCCCTGCGGAATGGGGGAAACGGGAACGGCGCGGAACGGAAGTCTTAAAAAACACCCAAATAATACTATTTTTAGCGTTATGTGTTTGAATACAAGTAATACTAGAGTCCTTTGACTCTAATACCCACAAAATCCACGATTCGAAGACCATTCAAGCTTATTATGACTTGATTGGGATGTGCGGCGACGCGGCCATGGATGATGGTACATACACAACATTGAACAAACACAATGCCCATACACAATAACACATGTAACTACAAATTAGAGCTCTCAAATAATTGCAAGAGTAGAAGTCAGAGATAACACTTTTCGCTTAATTTTGGCTAATAAGGCCTGCCAGGGCGCTACAACAAAACCAAAGGTGACATATACCATAATGAGACTACAAGGGGGCCAAATGAGTGACTACAATACCAAAAGACTAAAGGTGACAAATACCATAAAGATGCTACAAAGAGGGCAAGGCTCAAGCAGCCATACAAAAAGGTAAGGATAATGGAAGTCCTAAAGTTGCAACTCTTGAGCCTCAAAACTCTATCTCAATTGATCTCTGACAATGCGTCGCCCATCTCTATCTAGAACCATCTTGTTTAAGATCTCTTTAAATTGGTTCATTGTAACAAACTTGGACACCCCAAGTCAAGATTCTACCGCGACATAACAGGTATTCCCTTCAAAACAGTTCACAATTCACACTCGAGCCGACGCGGCCCGACGTAGTTCCGTGCCTAGAGATATTGGCCCCAAAGACTGGCGCTCCTTTCGGTATTTCTTTTTGTATTAATCTGTGTTCAAAGTACAAGAGAGTGGGTAGGTGCTCACTCTCAGACTTTGCGTCCAGATGCCCTGAGAAGTGAGGCCCTACCCACTTATTTATTGGTACAAGGGATGCCCAAAAGAAGAGCCCCAAAATCAAAAGCTTAAAAGCTTTTTAAAATAAAGCAATTTGTTCCAAAAGCCTTTCTAAAATCAGCCAGCGAACTTTAGCCAACGTAAAAGTAGGAAATCCGTATGTCAGGCCACATCAGCACTGTCAACGTGAAAAGCGCCGCAAAATCCGGAGATCCGTACGGTAGTCCGTACAACCTGCCACGTCAGCCTGTCGACGCTTGTCCGGGTCTGCTGCCACTCAGTGAGTGTGTCCAAGAGCATGCCACGTCACCCATTTTTGACATTCATGACTTCTTTGTTTGTCTCTTGCCTACACCTCGGAACTCTAGATCCACCATGTAGGTTGCCCTGTGTAAAGGAGAGGCATATGAATTCCACCTCGAGCTGCAAAGCGCATGGATCTCCTCATATCGCTCTGCTTTCGGCTCAAGCTGTGCATGTAATTGACTTGGACACTCCAAGTCAAGAATCTACCGCGACACAACAGGAATTCACTTCAAAATAGTTCACAATTTAATTCGACACCGGTGCGGCAGAGTTCCATGCCAAGAGATATTGGCCCCAAAGACAGGCGCCCCTTTCGGTATTTCTTTTTGTATTAAAATCTGTGCTCAAAGTACAAGGGAGTGATTGGGTCTCACTCTTAGACTCTGCGTCCAGATGCTTTGCAGAGTGGGAGCCCAACCATCAATTTATAAGTTTACAAGGGATGCTAAAAGCAGAGCCCCAAAAGCTGTCAGCTTTTAAAACAAAGGCTTAAAATAAAGCAAAGCCCAAAAGCTTGTGATTTTCAGCTTGTGTAGGATTTTTCCCAGCGCAAAAAGCAGACTGTCGTACTGTCTGTAGCGTGGAAAAAAAAAACCATTGCCGTACAGCGTGCTTTTCGGTACGCTGCCTGCCATGTGGTTGTCCGTACAGCCTCCCGGGATTTGCGCGGGAATCAGCCGGCCTGCCACGTCATCACTTCGCAAGGTGGGTGTGTGTGTGTACTGGGCAGCCACGTCACCAGTTTGTGACATACCCCCCTCTTGAAAGCATTGTAATCGCCCTCGATTACGCCTGCAAAACAGACAGAGGCCATAAACTGTCTTAGCAGACACTGACTGTTAGTACTGACGCACTAGGAACACACATCTAGCACATGTACCAATCGACAGTTACATCACATGACAAATCACATTTAAAATCCATTCGGATCTCAGAGCATGATTAATCGGCAACGTATTTAGCAATCGCATCTAGATCCACTCAGGACCTCATAGATGCCCGATTAACTAATCCATATTGCAATCACGTCTATCGAGATCATTCAGACCGAAATGCTACAGTTATTTTGTCTATCAGTTCTTGCACTTAAACAAGTCAAGAACAAGTCAGTTTCATGTTCGGGAGTTCGAGTTCATAAAGTCATACAGCAGAATACTGTCAACCCAAAGTATCCGTGAAACTCAAAAGAGACATCAGTGACTTTAGTATCAAAAATTGAGGCAATTTGCTGACAAAGGAGCGGAGCGACTCCCGTCTTGCATACCCGCTGCACCAGATTCCGCCCATACTGAGTTCGCGGTTCCATTTAGAATAGATTATGCTAATCCAATGCTTCAAGGTAAAGATTCACAATCTGAGGAGTATCTGCTAGGTCCTCCTCCTCCATTCACTTCGCATCCAATGCGGAGTAGGTCTTGAATTTAACCAAGAACCGTCTAATCACTTTACCTTTAATCTTTCTGTGCCAATATCTGTTCTGGAACGAGTATCTGCTCATTTTCCTCCACTTCGGGTTGCTCATCTGGCTCCCCATCATCGGGCACATCCCCTTTAAAAGCTTCAAGAGACTCGCATAAAAAACAGTGTGAATTCTCCAAGTATCGGGCAGCTTCAGTCCAAAGGAGACATCATTTATCTTTTCGGAAAATCTAGAAAGGTCCATAGTAACTCATGCTAAGCTTTCGAAAACGCCGCTCTTTTCCCTTGTTCTTTTTCAAGCGTGCCTTCTCAAGATCTAAGAGCACCCAATTGTTCTCTTTCAATTTCAAATCGCGACGATGTCGATCTGCTGCCTTTTTCTGAGATTCCTGCAAAGCCTTCCTGACCAAGTCCAAGTACCTCGTGAACTGGTCGGCTTTAAAGAAACATCTTATCTTTCGTGCTAAGGAAGGGTGAAACCTTCGCAACAAATTCAATAATCTCAAATGGCACCGTCCCCATCAAAGAGTTAACCGTGTTTCTGTAGGTATATTCCACCGAAGGTAAAAACCCTTTTCCCATGAAGTCTTCAGATTCAAAGAAGAAGACTTCAACAAATCCAGTACCATTGAATTAGCAATCTCTGTTTGTCCGTCAGTCTGCGGGTGGAACGATGACGAAAACTACAACCGCGTGCCAATGTTCTCCCAAATAGCCGTCTAAAACAAACTCGTGAATTTGGGGTCTCTGTCGGAGACAATCATCTCAGGCATGCCATGTAATCTGAATATCTGCGCTATAAACAATCGTGCCCATGCTGTGTTTTTGGGAGATAAAAAATGAAATCCATTGCAATACTTTGCCAGGGGTGGGTAGGTGGGTATGGGTAAAGGCTGTAACGATCTTTGTGCTTTATGCTTGTCAAAACTTGACCTTCTGGCATACCAAGCAACTGCGTACAAAATAGTCCACGTCCTTCTTGAGTCTTGGCCAAACAAAAGTATCTCTCCACCCCTTTTAAGGTGGTAACAATGCCGCGGTGACCCGTAAAAGGTGGACAATGGCATTTGGTTAGAACCTTTTCCTTCACCGGCTGTGTAACGCACAACATCGTTTTCTTCATCAAGTAGCCATCCCGGAATATTCCGCTATCTTGCATTAAGACCGCACCCAGACTACGACCACAAGCATCACAATATACTTCAAATGACTTTTGCAAGTTCGGCAAAGTCAAAACTGGCCCTGTAGTCAGTTTCTCTTTCAATGTCTGAAAGGTAATCACCTCTTTGGATCCCCACGAGAAAGGGACTCCTTTCTGCGTCAACATATGCAAAGTAGAAGCAATCTCTGCAAACTTTCTAATGAACTGCCTATAGTACGAACACAAGCCCAAGAAGCTTCTATTTTCCAAAACGGGCCAATCACGGATAGTCTCTATCTTGGCCGGGTCCATTTGCACTCCGTTGCTGAGACAATGTGTCCCAAAAAGTGTTTCTCGGGTAGGAAAAATTCGCTTTTCTTCGCATTAATCACTAATTTGTGATCTTGTAATCCCTGAAAGACCTGTAGCAGATGTTCTCTATGTTCTGCCTCATCCTTGGAGAAAACAATGTTGTCGTCAAAGAAAGTGCCAACAAATAGTATGTGCTCTCGAAAAATCCTGTCCATCAGCCAGTTAAATGTCACTGGAGCTTTCGTTAGGCCAAAAGGCATCATCAAAATCTCAAGTAACCCAAAAGTCGTCCGAAAAGTTGTCTTGTAGACATCTCCCAGTGCGATTGGGATCTGATGATATCCGCTCTTCAAATTGATCCTGCTAAAACGCGAGGATCCCTGTAGTCGGTCAAGAATATCATCGATCCTAGGAATTGGAAATCTGTTCTTGATGGTGATTTTGTTGATAGCTCTATAATCGATGCACATTCTCCAAGATCTGTCTTTCTTCAAAACCAACAACACTGGAGAGCAATACTGTGAAGTACTCGGTTGGATAAGACCCTTTTTCCAAGAGGTCTTTCACTTGGTTCATAATCACTTCATTCTGGGCTCAGCTCACACGGTAAGGTGGCCGGTTCGGTGGTGTGCTTCCACGTATCAAATCAATAGTATGATCCTCAGGACGAGCCGGTGGCAACTCGCATGGCAGGTCTCAGAGAAACAATCAGCATGTGAGGAGAAAATCTTGGCGTTCTTTTCGGGGTCAAAACATATTCGACCTTCAATCATCATTCAATTCTCTCCAGAAAAATCGAGTAAAGAAACTGAATTTCATCAAGTACAATCTCTGTGCCCTTCATTTGTCAAAGTGCTTTCTCAACCCAATAGTCAACCACGGCGTTGTTCTTGTGGTACCAAGGGATTTCGAGGAGGACGTCACAACCTCCTAAGGGAATTACGTAGAAGTCCTCGTGCCTTAAACACCCCTGACATTGCAAACGAAGTTTGCCAATGATCGGTGTAATGGCAACATCCCGTTCGGGTGCCGCTAGAACTACCTCTGCCTGTGGCCTCAGCGTGTCGGGTGTAATTCCAAATCGAGTTGCCAATTCAAGTGAAAAGAAGTTGGCCTTGGCTCCTCCATCAAAGAAAAATGAGGGCTTCCTGATCTTTCGCTTTGCCCTAAGTGCGGCAAAGTTTTGTACTTTCGTTCATATAACTCCATGTGAGAGTTAATTTCAGCCAATGCAATAAACTTGCCCAACACGGCCTTTCCATGCATGTAGTAAAGTGTCCCTTTCTTTGTGCCCTTTACAATCAGCCTTGAGCCTTTAGTCATTTTCCATGATCCTCTCTCAAACAAGATGCTGTAACTATGCATATCAATCTGACCAACAGAAAGCAGACTCTTCTTGATTCCTGGCACATATCTAACATTATGCAAGACAAGCTCATTTGTGCCAGATGCACAGTGCCAATACCCTCAATGGAACATGTATGATTGTTTCGAAGGTATACATGGCCATGTTTGCCTGCATCAAAAGTAGAGAAACACTCCTTGATAGGAGTCACATGAAATGAAGCACCGGAATCAACTATCCAAGTTTGGGATAATGCATCATTGACAGTCAACAAAGCATCAATAAGATCACTCTTGGTGATTTGCATGTCCTGTGAATGAACATTAAGAGAGGCATCAAGGGCATACGCATCATCATTTGACAAAATGGTACACAAGATGTCCTCTACGTCTGACAGCTCCTCAATCACAACACTAGAAGCCACATTGTCCTGTGAATGAACATTAAGAGAGGCATCAAGGTCATAAGCATCATCATTTGACAAAGTGGCACACAAGATGTCCTCTACGTCTGACAGCTCCTCAATCACAACACTAGAAGCCACATTGGCCTTCTCTTTGTCCTTTGAGCTGTCCTGTGCATCTGTCTTGACTTTCTTCTTCTCTTTCTTTTTGTCTCCACCATTCTTTTTCCGTTCTAAGTCGGCTTTGTAGTACCTGCAATCGGGTTTCTTGTGACCTTTCCTGCCACACTGATAGCAAGTCACATCACCCTTACCTTTGCTGGCATTTCCCCTTTCCTTACTCTTAGTCTTACTCCTTTGTGGATAGACATTCTTCTTCTCTGTCCTGCCTCTAACCATGTTGGCAGAGCTGCCTCCCTCTCCACCTGCTTTCCTCCTGATTTCCTCATTCACGATAGAACCCCTAACACCATCAAAGGTCAAATTGGGGTTATTCGACAATGAAACCACCAATGTTTCCCATGAATCAGGTAAGGTCATAAGTAAGAAGAAAGCTTTCAGCTTATCATCAAAAGGAGGCAAACCTGAATCCTGTAACTGCGACAAAGTACCTGTAAACAACGACAAGTGCTCTGCAGCGCTCTTGGACTCATCTAGCTGCATGCCAATAAGTTTTCGCATCAAATACACTTGGTTGATAGGCGTTGTATTCTCATACATCGCCTTTAACTTCTCCCACATGTCACAAAGTGATGACGTGGCGGACAGCAGAAACCCTAATTTCTGTCAGAAACCCTAAAATTCCTGCAAACCCTAATTTTTGCCAGAAACCCTAAATTTCGGAAATCGCGAAGGCGAATTATTAAAAAAAATAAATATATATATATATATATATATTTTGGAAAATGATGAGCGACGCGAATTTTGCTTTTGCTTTTTTTTATATAAAAAAAAAGAGAAAAGACTCTCTAAGAGAGAGAGAACTAATGCTTTTGATTTTAAAAGCTTTTGGGGCTCTGCTTTTGGGCATCCCTTGTAACCTTTAAATTAGTGGTGAGGGCCTCACTTCTCAGGGCATCTGGACGCAGAGTCTGAGAGTGAAACCCTAACCGCTCTCTTGTACTTTGATGATTGATTAATACAAAAAGAAATACCGAAAGGGGCGCCAGTCTTTGGGGCCAATATCTCTAGGCACGGAACTCCGCCGGGCCAGTGCAAATCTATTGTGATCTGTGAATTGTTTTGAAGTGGTTATTTGGTGCTGTCGCGGTTGATTCTTGACTTGGAGTGTCCAAGTCTGTTACAGTGGTATCAGAGCACGGCCGATTTCTCTTCTACGGGAAATCCGATCTCCGAATTTTTTTTTCCGCGGCACCTATGGCTTCAGGCAATGATCAGTCGACTCCCTCTGCATCTGGAGATGCGGGCTGGGATCACAACGAAGATTCAGGCAGAGAGTATGGCCCGCCTTGGCCTACTTAGGCTGAGCGGCGAGAGATAGAGCGTCGCCAGTTGATCAGCGATGCAACAATGATGATGCTCAATTTTGCCAAGGACCCGAAGATGGCAAAATATATGAACCAGACCTCTTTGGAAGAGGTACAGATGGAGTGGCAGAGAACCACAACACCACTCCCGAAACCCGCTCTCAAGAAACCTTCTGCCTCCAAGAAATATACGGAGAAGGAACTGGAGAACGTGGTTGATGCACGGATTGCTCAGCTTTTTGACACGCAAAAGAAAGCCAAAAAGCACGGCAAAAAGCAGAAGAAAGGCACTGACTTCCCGGGATATTTGGGTCGTCGATCGACATTTGACAAGGCAAAGAAATTGAAGAAGCGCGTCAAGTTTGAAGACCTATCCAGTTCTTCTTCTTCTTCTTCTGACAGTTCTTCTAGCTCCTCGGATTCGAGCGAAGAAGACAGAAAAGGTAAAAAGCGAAGCAAGAAGCAACGCTTTGGAAAGGGCAAGAGAAAGGCAAAGAAGGCTAAATCTCGCCCAGAGACTGACAGTTCTACTGAGGACTCGTCTACCGACAGCTCAGGTTCCGATGACGGAAAGTTTTATGCGAACAAGAAGAATTTTTACAAAGCCAACCAGTACGACTTTCTCGAAGATAAAAGCAAGAAAGTCCGAGAGTTTAAGGAAGGTGGCCACTCGATCAAGTTTGATACTTTTCAGGATACTCAGATGCTTCGAAGGCTTTGTCTTTTATACAGCAGTTTGACATCGCTTTCGCGGGAGGACGCTATTTAGAGCACTCCAAGATTCGGAGAGCTGCCTCTTACTTTAAGGGGAATGCTCGTACTTGGTGGTCCACGCTTCTATTAAGCAAGAGTGTGCCAATTACATGGCTGAAATTCAAGAGGCTTTTTATTTCTTCTTGGTTGACTCAAGAGTTTGAGCGAGATATACGAGCTGCTTGGAACCATCTCCGGATGACCAAGAGCGATACAGTGAATTCTTATTGTGAAAGATTCTGGAGCTCTTTTCTACCCGCCTCTTCATTCAAGAAGATCTCGTTCAGAGAACAGATTGAGCGGTTTACCTTGGGTCTACCTACAGAGATCCGAGATCACTGCTTGGAACAGAAGTCGGCTTCTATTCAGGAGTTCATGAGTCATGCGAAGCGGGGCTTTGCCATTCACTCTGGTAGTCTGACCTACCCCACAGATGAGGCCATGACACAACGAGCCGAACAGACTTCTGGGAATGAAAGTAGAATGAAAAAGAGCAACCCAGAGAAAATAAAGGATGCACGACCCAAGCTTACTCCTGAGGAGAGAGCTCGCTTCATCAGAGAGGGGAAGTGCTTTGGATGCGGGGAACATGGACATATTTCCGCGAAGTGCCCTAATAAGGCACAGAAAGAACAGAATGATAAAGACGACGACAGGTCTGAGAGTTCGAGAGCAGCTGAGGAATGTGGCAGAAAAGGCAGATAGAAAAGCAAAACTGGTACCACATGTTGTGGGACTTGCACCGAATCAAATGAATGAAAGTACAAACTTTGCCGTTTTTTTTTGGGGCAAAGTGAAGGATCAGGAAGCTCTTTTGAAGGAGCCAAGGCCAACTTCTTTTCACTTGGAATTGGCGGCTCGATTTGGAACTGCGCCCGACAGACTGACGCCACAGGCGGAGGTAGTTCGACTGGCACCCGGATGGGATGTTGCCATTACACCGAGCATTGGCAAACTTCGTTTGCAATGACAGGGGTGTTCAGGGCACGTGAGTGACGTTCTACTCGGGATCCCTTGGTACCACAAGAACTACGCCGTGGTTGACTACCGGGCCGAGAAAGCGACTTTGATAAATGAAGGGCTTAGAGATTGTACTTGATGAACTTCAGTTTTCTTACTCATTCTTTTGGGAGAACTGAACGATGGATAAAGGTTGAATATGTTTTGACCTGAAGAAAAGAACGCCAAGATTTTTTTTCTCCACGCTCATGCCGATTGCTTTTGAGAGGGCCTGAAGATCATACCATTGATCTGATATCTGGAAGCACGCCACCGAATCGGCCACCTTATCGTGTGAGCCGAGTACAGAATGAAAAGATTATGAACTCAGTGAAAGACCTCTTGGAAAAGCGTCTTGTCCAGCTTAGTACTTCACCGTATTGCTCTCCAGTGTTGTTGGTTTTGAAGAAAGACGGATCTTGGAGAATGTGCATCGATTATAGCACTCTCAACGAAATCACCATCAAGAACAGATTTCCGATTCCTAGGATCGATGATATACTCGACAGGTTACAGGGATCCTCGTGCTTTAGTAGGATTGACTTGAAGAGTGGATATCATCAGATCAGGATAGCGCCAGGAGATGTCTACAAGACAGCTTTTCGGACGACTTTTGGGTTATTTGAGTTTTTGGTGATGCCTTTTGGCTTAACCAATGCTCCTACGACATTTAACCGGATGATGGATAGGATTTTTCGAGAGTACAGGCTATTTGTTGGCACTTTCTTTGACGACATCATTGTTTTCTCCAAGAATGAGGCAGAACACAGAGATCATCTGCTTCAAGTCTTTCAGGCATTACGAGATCACACATTAGTGATTAATGCTACGAAAAGTGAATTTTTCCTACCAAAGATACATTTTTTGGGACACATTGTGTCAACAGCAGGAGTGCAAATGAACCCGCCCAAGATAGAGACTATCCGTGATTGGCCCGATTTGAGGAATGTCCATGAAGCTAGAAGCTTCTTGGGACTGTGTTCGTACTACAGGCAGTTCATACGAAAGTTTGCAGAGGTTGCTTCCCCTTTGCATACCTTGACACAGAAAGGAGTACCTTTTTCGTGGGGACCCACAAAGGTGACTGCCTTTCAGACGTTGAAAGAGAAATTGACTACGGGACCTATTTTGACTTTGCCGGACTTGCAGAAGTCATTTGAAGTATTTTGTGATGCTTGTGGTCGTAGTCTGGGTGCGGTCTTGATGCAAGAAGGCCATGTCATAGCTTACGAGAGCCGTTTGTTCTCTAGGCCGGAGATGACAGCACAGATCTATGAGAAAGAGCTTTTGGCGGTTATCCATGCTCTTACTCAGTGGCGGCATTACCTACTCGGAGCGGATTTTACTGTCTTTACAGACCATCAGAGTTTGCGCTACTTCTTGTCACAGAAGCAGCTTTCGGAAAAACAGATGCGGTGGGTGAACATCTTGTCATAGTTCCACTTCCAGATTGTCCATGTGCAGGGACAGAAGAATGTGGTGGCAGATGCTTTGTCTCGGAAACCGTTGGTTCTGGCTATTTCCGCGATACATCATAGGAGCTTCGAGGATATGGTCGATCAGTATGCCATAGATACAGATTTTGCAGATATTTTCACACGGATACGGGATGGGGAGACAGTAGCGGGATACTCCCTTCGGGAAGGCTACTTGATGTAAAAGACTATGTTGTGCGTTACACAGCCGTTGAGGGAAAAGGTTATGACTGATTGCCACTGTCCACCTTTTACGGGTCACCACGGCATTGCTACCACCATGAAAGGGGTAGAGAGAGATTTCTTTTGGCAGAGACTGAAGAAGGATATCGAAGAGTTTGTGCGCAGTTGCTCAGTATGCCAGAAGGTCAAGTTTGACAGGCATAAGGCACAGGGATTGTTACAGCCTTTACCCATACCCACCCACCCGTGGGAAAGTATTGCAATGGATTTCATTTTTGATCTCCCGAGAACACAGAATGATCACGATGATTTTCCGATTACATGGCACGTCTGAGACGATTGTCTTCGACAGAGACCCCAGATTTATGAGTTTGTTTTGGAAAGCAATTTGGGAGAACATTGGCACGCAGTTGCAGTTCTCGTCATCGTTCCACTTGCAGACTGACGGGCAATTTGAGATTGCCAATTCAGTGATTTTAGATTTATTGAAGTCTTGTATCTCGGATCAGAAGACTCAATGGGAAAAGAACTTACCTATGGTGGAATTTGCCTACAATAACACGATACACTCTTCGACGGGGAAGACGCCATGTGAGATTGTTGAAACTGCTGCGAAGGTTCCATCCTTCCTGAGCACGAAAGATTAGAAATTTGAAGCGGATGAATATTCGCGAGATTTGGATACGGCTTTTGCCAAGGTTCGCGAGACTTTGCAGGAGTCTCAAGAACGACAGAAAAAGGCAGCGGATCGCCATCGTCGCGACTGGAAACTGAAGGAGGATGATTGGGTGCTCTTACTTTTGAGAAGGCACGCCTAAGAAAGAAACAGGGAAAGGAGTGGCTTTTTCCAAAGCTTAGTATGTGATACTACGGACCTTTCCAGATTACTGACAAGATAAATGATGTCTCCTTCCGATTGAAACTGCCAGATACTTGGAGGATTCACAATGCATTGCATGTGAGTCTCTTGAACCCTGTTAAGGGTGATGTGCCTTATGATGGGGAGCCTGATGAGCAACCCAAAGTGGAAGAAAACGAGGAGATCCTTGTTCCTGAACAGATTTTGGCACATAATGATACGAAGAAAGGTAAAGTCCGAAGGCGGTTCTTGGTTAAGTTCAAGAACTTTCCTGCATTTGATGCGAAGTGGATGGAGGAGGAGGACCTAGCAGATACTCCTCGGATTGTGAAACTTTACCTCGATGTTTTGGTTTAGTATAGTCTACTCCAAACGGAACCCAGAAACTCAGCTTGGCCGAAGATCTGGTGCAGTGGGATGCACAAGAGGGGAGTTACTCCGCTCCTTTGTCAACAGATGCCTCGATTTTGATACTGAAGTCACTGATGTCTCTTTGAGCTTCAGGGATACTGAGAGCTGACAGTATTCTGCTGGATGACTTTATGAAATGGAATTCCTGATTATGATACTGATTTGTTCTTGACTTCTTGTGAGTGCAGGAACTGATAGCCGAAATGACTGCAGCATTTTGGTCTGATTGATCTCGAATAGACATGGTTGCAATAGGGGTTAGTCAATCGGACATCGATGAGGTCCCGATTGGACCTAGATGTGATTGCTAGCTACATTGCCGATAAATCATGGTCTAAGATCCGAATGAATGTTGAATGTCATGTGATGTCCTGTGATGTGACTGTCGATTTTGTACATGTGCTAGATGTGCGTTCCTAGTACGTAGGTACTAACAGTCAGTGTCTGCTAAGACGGTTTATGGCTTTTGTCGGTTTGGCAGGCGTAATCGCGGTCGATTACAATGCTTTCAAGAGGGGGGTATGTCACAAAGTGATGACGTGGCGGACAGCAGAAACCCTAAAATTCCTGCAAACCCTAATTTTTGCCAGAAACCCTAAATTCCGGAAATCGCGGAGGCGAATTATTTTAATTTATTTTTTTTTTTGGAAAATGATGAGCGACGCGAATTTTGCTTTTGCTTTTTTTTATATAAAAAAAAGAGAAAAGACTCTCTAAGAGAGAGAGAGAACTAATGTTTTTGATTTTAAAAGCTTTTGGGGCTCTGCTTTTGGGCATCCCTTGTAACCTTTAAATTAGTGGTGAGGGCCTCACTTCTCAGGGCATCTGGACGCAGAGTCTGAGAGTGAAACCCTAACCGCTCTCTTGTACTTTGATGATTGATTAATACAAAAAGAAATATCGAAAGGGGCGCCAGTCTTTGGGGCCAATATCTCTAGGCACGGAACTCCGCCGGGCCAGTGCAAATCTATTGTGATCTGTGAATTGTTTTGAAGTGGTTATTTGGTGCTGTCGCGGTTGATTCTTGACTTGGAGTGTCCAAGTCTGTTACACACACATCAAAAGCATTTGTGAGACCTTTCAAATCAATGATTGTCTCATCGGTCATTGCCATTTTAATGTATGTAACTGTCTTCCTGTTCAGGCTAACCCATGCTTCGTCAGACATATTCTGTGGCTTTACCTGTTCAAGTGCCCCTTCACAATCCTTAAGAAATAGGATTCCCTGGATCTTGTCTTTCCAAAGGTCGAAACCTGTTCTATCGAACCTCCTAATCTCGAAGAGATTCTTCACATCCAAAGAAGATGAGGCCATAGTTGCACGAATAAGAGGGCTAATAAGCTGAGTTTTGGGCAAAATGCACAAAAACCGGAGTATAACCTCACAGAAGTGTGCACTACAGCTCCAAATGGTCACATGAGCAATTTGGGGCAAAATGGATCGATTTAGGCACAAAAAAACAATTTCTGAAATTTATACGCAGGAAATTTCAGCGAGTGAATTTGTGCTTAAAAACAACAATTTTAGATGTTTTTAGCCTCACAGAACATACATAAGGCTAATGCACAACTTTTAGAAGCATGTATGAGCAAAAGTCCCAATTTGTAGTGTCAAATTGTAAAAATTGAGCCACAAATGGTCATACATAGCCAAAACTTGTCAAATGTGCATAGATTGCATCAATTTGCACTTTCCTCAATGTAGATGCATCAAAAATACACTTGCAAAAACCTGCGTAAATCTGAAATTTGCTGAAAACACTTGTTGTGGGACCTGTTTTTTGGCAATTTTTTTGTTTTCAGGTAGCGGGGACCTAGTAAAGATGTTCCCACATCTTAATACATGATTTGCAAAACCTGTATTTTGCTGTCATAACCTGTAATTTGCTGATTTTGACCTAATTTTAGGTTGTTTTAGGTCAATTTGACTAGACAAGAGCGCTCTAGTGTCCGGGGACGAGTCCTTTGGCGATAAAACTGCAAAATCTCGTGTGAAAGTTGACCTCCTTGGCTGAAAATCAGCATTTGCAGGTATGGAAGAAAACCCTAATTTGGCTCTGATACCAGTTGATGAGCGCGCAGCAGTGGGTGCAAATGATAGAGCACGAGGAGAAGTGCAGGGCTTGAGGCTTGGGGAGGAGGCACAGGTCTGCAGAGGTGGAGCACTAGAAATCGAAGAAGAAGAGGGAGAGAGAGCGCTACACGATTTTGGAGGGGAATAAGTGAGTGAGCAAAAATGGGCTCACATTTCCTTTATTAAAAGTATAGGACCATTTTTTAAGTTAGTGGCCAAGTTCAATGTGAACTTGGCCAAAGGTTAGTAACCTTTAAAGATGTACATAAAAGTGGTCATTTGGGCCTTTAACACACAGATGAGTGCTCCGAACTGTGCTCAAGGGTTCCTTTTACTTATGGAAGGGAGAGCCTTCCGTTCCTTTAGTGAGAGAGTGCAATGGACACAAACAAAGTGAATAGACACTGTGAATGAAGGTGCTGAGACGGAGAGATAGAGAGAGAAGAATACGACACCAGAATGTTGTCAAACCTTCCTCCGAAGGCCCCACTCTCTATGGCGAGAGCGGTCTACTTATGATTGCACAAATCTCTACAATGCTTGGACTTGCCGACAATGTCGACGATGATGAGGACGACGACGAGACAGGCTGAAATCTGAGAATGCTAAGGGCTGAAATCTGCAAATCTTTATCTGTTGAATTTTGACTCTATGTCGGTGAGGATGTCGATGACGACGATGCAACGACGACGCGTTGAAAACGCAGATGCTGAAATCTGCGTTTTCCGGGCTGAATCTGCAAACTTCGCGGGATTTGACCGTGCGGCGAGGATCTGCTGCGGGAAGGTGAGATCTGTGAGGTTCGGGGGTTCTTTTGCAAGTGCTAACTGCTAAAAACTGAAAACGCTGATGCTTGTGGGGATTCCGTTGCGAAGATTTGCAAAAGTGCTGAAGTGTCTGTAGATGCAAAAACGCTAGGGCTGAAAATAGTCTTGTTGTGGAGAATCTGCTACACTTGGGAGTCTGCTGCTTCTTGCTGTCGCCAGGCTGTTGTCAAAGCAAAAACGCTGCAAAAAGGCTAGCCTTCTGCTGGGATGCAAAAATGCTAGAGCCTCTTGGGGGTTCTGCTGAGAAGTTGCCTGTTGAGCGAGTGCTCCTGCTGCCTCTTTTGCCAGAAAGTGCTAGCGCTAGGTTTGCTTTTATATTAACTTAGCAAAATTGCCTTATCTACTTTTCAACAAAAGTCACTTAAAAATAATAAATGAAAAATGTCAAAAATAGGGAAAATAGGTCTATGCACTGTAAAAAATTAAAAATTCCCCTGATGGATTCTGATGGGAATGCTGATGATCATGCTATGTGCAACCGGAGGATATGCATCTAATCAAGTGTCTGGATATGCACGGTCTGCGAACAGACTCACAGAAGTGCCAGATCACTTCCTATTCTAGACCGACTTGATTGAATTGAACCCTTGTCATGCTGTAGCTTGTCCACGGACACATAGGGTTGGATGTGTCACGTGATACTCTGATACCACTGAACTTGGACACCCCAAGTCAAGACTCTATCGCAACACAACAGAGATTCATTTCAAAATACTTCACAAATTTAAGAGCGAGAGAGTCGACACGGTCTGACGTAGTTTTGTGCCAAGAGATACTGGCCCCAACGACTGGCGTCCCTTTCGGTATTTATTTTATATTAATCTTTGAGCAAAGTACAATTTCCCGCGGGTGCTCGCTCTCAGACTCTCTGTCCAGATGCTCTGCCGAGTGAGCCCCTTGGGTCACTTATAAAGGAGATGACTTTTAGGATTTTCATAGAGTTTTTCCAGGCACTGCAGAAGCATAAATTGTTATAAATGCGAAAAAATGCGAATTTTTCTTCCCTGAGATACACTTCTTGGGACACATCGTTTCAGCAGAAGGGGTAAAGATGGGCCCATCCAAAATTGAAACTATTCGTTATTGGCTTGATTTGAAGAATGTTCATGAGGTTCAAAGCTCATCTGGGCTTGTGCCCATATTATCTTCATAATGTGATATCCTACTCTTGCATGTGACATGATTTGTCGCATATTTGTGTTTAGAGTTCATATTCCTGTCCTGTGGTAGCTCCGGTATCTCCCAGGAGCAGATCAGGGAGTGAGGGCTGTTTTGTGGCTACGTGTGGCCAGTGTTTGGTAGGTCTCTCATGTCGGGTCGTGTCTAGCCATGTTTAGCTTGGGTTTTGGTTCAGTTCCATGCAGGCTCCTTGTGCCACAAGGTACATTTCCCTTGCATTCTAGTGATTTCCAGATCCCTATTGGCAGTAGCCCACTTTCTCCCTTTATCTCCTATTTATGGGATTTATGCCAGGTCATGTAGTGTCATGACTGGGTGGGCAGATTTGGCTGGTGCCTCTATATAGGCACCAGGGGATCACTTCATTCCATTGCAGATCAGCCCCTGTTAGGGGCGCCCTACCTTGGGCATCCCAGGGGGCAGTCCTTTGAGGCCAGGCAGCCAGTGGGCGGAGGGGAGGCAGCCAGCGGTTTTGGGCAGCCCCCGACATCTGTGTTTTTGGGCAGCCCCCTACAGCTGCGTTTCTGGTGCAGCCGGCAGTCAGCAGAGGAGCAGCAGCCCAACGTTTTCCTTAGCCAACAGGAGCAGTGCTCGGAGTTCATCTCCCAGGTGCAGCCCTTCACAGGCTTTGTGCCCATGTAGTAGCCAGTTTCCTCGACCGAGATCTCACATCTAGATCCAGCTTGGAGGAGATGCACCAGATCTATACTCTCAGAGCATGTTGGAGGTGATGCACATGGCGAGGCCGTGTCTGTGGTCTCGTGTGTAGGAGCAGTTGGCAGTGTCAGTAGCAATTGCAATTGTGTGAGTCCTCGGGTCTATCCATCGGCGTGTCACTTCTATGCCGAACCACCCTTGGTCACTTGTATGAGCAAATTGTTATCAGCATGGAGAGCCTTTCCCAGATCTCTCTCTCTCTCTCTCTCTCTCTCTCTCTCTCTCAAGCTCATCCACCAAGACCTGACCCAGCTAGACAGCAGGAGGACATGGATACAACCAGCACAGGAATTGGGCACGAAGATGGCCAGTTACGCACATCTTCTCACCAGCTGCGGATTGAGACTGGGAGATAGAGCGGAGTACCAACAGAGGCCAGGACATGCCCCTTGTGTGACATGGAACCTGAGACAGAGCTGCATTATACATGCCGCTGCCCCGTCTACTACGAGATACGAGGCCGCTTCCATTGCTTGTTTTGAACCACTCTCAAGAGTCATGGGATACGAAGACCAGAGATGCCTGGGTTTGTTCTTGCTCGAGTTGCGCAGACACAGAGATAGCCTGGTGAATGGCTAGGCTAGCCAGTCTCAAAGATAGATCACAGACTTCTTCAGAGTAGACACGGGACAGCCGCAAGAGCCACTCCCACAGCAGAGCTCCCCCTGGTCTCACACCAGAGGCACATTGATCGACCGAGCGATTGAACTGGGGAAATCCAGGCGCCCACAATTGCGGAGGACTACACAACATCGACGGAGGCTACGTCAGAAGATTCGGAGCACGCTGGCTAGGCATGCACGACGCCCGGTCAGACTACTAACCATGGAGGAAATTGATGAGATTCGCCAACGACCAATGCTAGATCTCTTGTGATTCAGCTATCCCAACAAGCCGCCCATTTTTGCTTAGTTCACATCGACCAATCTAGGATCCCATAGTATATATCTTTGTTTTGTACTGTTGTTATGTTATTTTGTTACTGACTTTGTATCACATCCACCACCTTGTAACTTTCTGGTCTCATAGGTCACTATGGCCTTTTGAAGACATTAATATAACATTTCATTTCATTTCATTTCTCTCTCTCTCTCTCTCTCTCTCTCTCTCTCTCTCTCTCTCTCCCCCCTCGGGTCTATCCATCGGCGTGTCATTTCTATGCCAAACCACCCTGGGTCACTTGTATGAGCAGATTGTTATCAGCATGGAGAGCCTTTCCCAGATCTCTCTCTCTCTCTCTCTCTCTTCGTAATGATTGATTGATTAAATCAAATCAAGGAAAAAAAGGATACAAGAAGTAGGAAACATGTCCTACTCCGCTACATGTGCCCAAACCAATTGAGCTAGCAAGACCTTATCAAGAGTACTAACAATGCGTATAGCATGTAACCATGGTAGTGCTTGTTTCGTAAGAATGACTTGAGCATCTGACAACAAGGAGACCCACCAAAGCAGCAAGCCCTAAATACGTCTAATATGCCCTCTGACCCCTGATTGAGAATAAAAAAGGAAGGCATTACGCATGGACCATATGTGCGAAAGGCCCAGCCATCTGAAAAAAGGGAAAATGACATGGTTCGCCTGATCGTTCCTTCCACCATCACCGTTACCAAAAAAGACAACGAAGAAATCTATGCTGGCTGGTTTCTGGGAGGTTCGACAGAAATAACAATTTCCTATGGAGAGATTTCTCCTCTTTAGATTAGAAGCCAAAGGTAAACCTCCCAACATGACTCGCCACAGGAAAAATTTGCCTTGAAAAGGAATTTTAGAGTGCCAGGCACTGAGGAGAAGTCTCTTCCACCAAGAAGCACTATGCTTCTTTCTCCAATTTTGTTGGCCACATCAGCAAGCCATTTCTTGTCTTGAACTAGACAGTGATAAAAATAGCTTTTCTGAATTGAATGCGCTTGCATAAAACCCAATCATCCCATGCCTGAGCTGGATCGAAAAAAGGAAGACGACCTAAAGATTGGACCTGATCTTGCATTTGTGACCAATAGGCTGATAAGCTCTAGGCAGCCGAAATCAGCGACGTGCATGACGAAATGATAGCATACGAAGCTTCCCCGGAACCAACGTATCATTTAGCCGCACCACTCCCAATCTAGCCATGCGATTGAATTCACGTCTATAGAAGGATTTTCGTGGCCAAGAAATCGCACGGGATGTTGCAAGAACCTCGCCCAAACGGGAATTAGCATCTTTACGAGAATTCGCAGGTCCCCATGTGGAGAAATCAAGCACCTGCTTCCATGAGTGAACCAAACGATGCAAAATAGGCGAGGCTGAAATCCGCACGGGTTGAGAAGCATTCACAACATGCCACCAGGAAGCATCGATGCGCGTCTTACTATGTACAATACCAACAGCTTTAATAAGATCAATTGCCATATCTATCCAAGGCTGAGAGTCATTGCACATGTCTTGAAAGAGGATCCATCTGCGGGCAATAAGATGTAACGAGAGATTGAATAAGGCTGCCCCACCAAGACATTTGGGAGATGTAACATGCAGCCAAGAAAGCCAAGGTATGCCTGGATTATTGCCTTGCTTTTTCCACAACATGAAGCGGATCTGCTGTGTAAGAATTGTCAAGGCTTTATGAGACCAAGGTAATAGAGGCAAAAAGAACGAAAGCATTGAGAGCATTATGACTTGGGCAACTTTCAATTTAACGTGAAATGGCCATGCTTGAGATTTCCAATAAACAAACTTGTCCCTGATGCAACCCGAAATCCAGTCAAGTAATTGTTTATTAGATACATAAACTCCAATAGGATATCCCAAGTGACGAACAATGGAACCCCTATGCACCACACGACTTTGCCAGCCAAGCTGTACCAAATCTCTTTCTGTACAACTGATGAGAGAAGAACTGAGCGTTTATGTGCAAACCCGACGCTGTGGCGAACAAGGACCAAACAGAAATAGCGCGATCAACATTATGTTTGTCAGCTTTCAAGAACATGAAGGAGTCATCAGCCAAAGCTTGGGGGACCAGTTGATGTCCTTCGGGCAAAGAAAGCCCAACTATCTCCCCATTCTGAGCCAACCGTGTAAGAAATGCAAGCATGGGATGACTGACCAAAGCAAAACACAGAGGACATAGTGGGCAACCTTGTCGTAAGGAGCGGGAATGTAAAAAAGATTCTGTGACTCCACCATTAATGAAGATACATGACTGAGAGCCATCACGAATGGTGTGAATCAATTGTGACATTCTATTCCCAAACCCCATACATCGCATCAGGTCTGACAAAAAAGACCAGCTGACATGATCGAATGCTTTTTCAAGATCCAATTGTATCATGATCACCTCTTGTTTGGTTACATGAGCTTAATCAATACCTATCTGAACATTCAGGATGTTATGCAAAATGTTACTTCCTTTTATAAACCCATACTGAGCTGGATGGATCAGATCTGGTAACACTTTATGCAGGTGATTAGCCAAGACTTTGGTAAATATCTTATACATGCAACCCATCAAAGAAATCGGTCTCCAATGTTTGAAGCTGGAGGGTGAAGGCACCTTGGGCAAAAGCTTGATCACATCCGTTTTCCAAGAGTCGGGCATTTGTCCGGATTGCCAATTTCTCTCTCTTTCATCTCCAATGAGTCCTAGATTGGACGAAAGCTCCATGATGCACTTAAGGTCGAGGTTTTGAGTGCCTTACTCTTGCATTTATGGTGGTTTGGGTATCTGGGCCTTGTCCAAATGATCGGTTAAGACTGTTATAGGAGCCCTTGGCTTAGGAACTTGAGTCTGGATTTGAGATTTGGGGGTCTTAGCATGCCATAGTTAGCAGAAAAGAAGAGTGTTCTTGTGGGAAGCTTAGTTCTGCTGAAAATATATGGATAGGTGTTCTTATTTGGATCCATCGTGTTAACCTGATAATGTTTACTCTTAGGTCTGGCAAACGGCAAGTTTGTATCACCTTGTACACACATCAGCTCTTCTTGCTGCACCTCTAACGAAACGTCCTCATATAGTAAGTACAAACAGAGAGAAGTTCTTAAGTGGTTGGCATAGTTAAACCTCAACTATTCAATGATTTACTTACAGTTTGGAGGGCTCCTAACGGCTGGGATCATCGCGTTTTCTGGAACGTAAGCCATGTCCTGCTTTTTGTATTATTCATCTACATCTGCAGATTTTAATACATCTGTCTAGTTTTTAATCTTGAAAAATCAAATGGCATTTTCTTGGTGCATTTTGATTTTTTTATTTTTTAAGCTGCTACACGGTGGCGTACATGGAAGACAGAAAATATTCCTTTTTGGCACCAATGGGTGGCTTTGCATTCATAGGAGCCTGGGCATCATTATTATTCTGAAGGTAAGTACTCTCCTTAAAACTGAAGTTCTTTTGCCTTTTTGTTGTGAAATTTTTGTGTTTTTTCAATGGACCGTCGGGGAAACTAGCTGGGTCTAACCCTACCATTGATGTGTATTTCTTGTGGATTTTTGTGGTGAATTTCTTGTATTTTTCAGTGGACCGTCAGGGAAACTAGGTGGGTCTAACCCTACCATTGGTGTGTTTTTATTCAGGATTCATAAAGTACTTTGGGAAAAAATCAAGTTTTAGAAGGAATGGGCATCTAAGAGCATGTATGCTTTATTGGTTGCTTTGATGCATGCTCTGGGGGCGCAGTTATAAGAAACCATCTATATCACGTGCGTTCAAATGGTATTAAAGGAAACCCCTTTATTTACATATTGCGAGGCAATAAATTGATTTGTCTTTCTTGTTAAACTTAGGGGTTTTTTCTAATTTTCAATTAAAAAACCCCTTTGTGCAAGTAGAATATTTCAAAGTAAAATAGCGTTTATTAATTAAAATACCCCTCCAAATTTTTGAGGTGCAACCCCTTGAGGATGCATGTACACTCTCTGCTTTTTTGCAATTTGGCACAAAAGGCATTTAAATTGAGCATAGCAGAGCTCTTCTGTGTTGAAGAATTTGTTTAAGCTGAAGACTCATGTGATACCACGGAGTGAGAAGCTCTCATCCCCTCTGATATCCAGCCTTTGGTGAATAGTGGAGGGAGAGACATTGCTATTCTGGAAGGTAAGTGATTTCAACGTTTGTTTCTAAAGATGAGGACATCTCAAATACGTAAGTTGGGGAGCATGTAATGTGCCTGAGGTTTTTTTTGTTTCGAATAATTTGTACATTCAATGAGACTATATATTTTATATTTTGAAGCATGATTAAGTGTTAATGTTCAATGTAAGGAATGGGGGTTCTAGCCAAAACAAACGGATTTTTTAAATGAATTTTACGATACAGACCTCAGGATAAGGGGAGGCTTTGATAACCTCACTTTTAGGAAAGTGGGCATTGAAGTTTTTTACGGCCCTCAAAAATCCGAGAGAAAAGAGCTCTGAAAAGATAGACCGAGACCAATCCATAGCCAAAAACAGAGGAAAGATAAGTCGGCACCAAGAGATAAAAGAGATGCATTGTACAACAAAGAATCGATGAACTCAAGGCTGCTTTACATATCTTTTGTGAATTCTTTACTCAAGTCATCCTTTAATCGATTTTATAAATGTTAGCATGTATGTAATATCCTTAATAGTCCCCTTTGTGCTCCCCATGTTAGTACTATGAAAATTAAATCAAAGGTTAAGAAACAATCAGAATTACTATTGTAGTTAACCATGTAAGAAATATACACACAAGTAGAATATATATTTACACACAATGGGCAAATATATCTGCATGCCTATCACACATATCCATGTCACTTTCATATGTGGCTTATTGTTATGAGAGTGGATATTTGTTGATATTTAAAACTACATGGATGATAGGTATAAATTAAAAAGGTTTTAAGTAGGACATGGATAACAACTAATAGGTTCCTTGATACTTATAATACGTATTCAAAGCTAACAAATATGTTGTCTTGTTTATGTAGATGCAAGTGATGACGCTATCTTTACTTGAGATCTTTTTGGCTAAGCTATTGTCCATCAATGTCGAACCTGATCTCTTTCATCTTGACTATCTTATGTACAAAACATTAGAATGATGTATAAAAATGAATCAAAGATTGAGTTGTTTTTGTTCTAATCATTGTCGATTCTCAAAAGCAAGCTGTGTTATGTTCTTTTGTGTATAAATACAAGTGTAAAAACAACAACATATGTGCTCTACTCAATCACTCCCATCGATAATCATGTGGGGTACTTTGGAGGTGTGGTTGATGAGGGTGGTCGAACATAGGCTAGGTGGGGCCATCGATGCGGGGGATGTTCCCAAGGTTGATGTGATGCTGAAGAATCATCGATCTCAAATATATGCCAATGAAAGCCAATGTTGATGTGAGCTGATGCCATCTTTAACCACCCAGCGAAAGTGCCAAATCTCACTGCCAAAGAAGAACTTGTGTCTATGTGTGTGCATTGAAAGCACAATCTCCACTTCTCTTTACTTCTCTTTGATGCTCTATGTGTGCGTGTGTGGGTGATGAACACAGACACACCCTTGCGATTACACTACAAAAGATTTTTTAGCTTCTTTCGCACGCTACCATAGAGTTGCTTGAGCTTCTTTACCCTATCTCTTGTGTTGATTTAAAAATGGCCTCAAAAATTCAATGCAGTAGTATGCTTCCCCTTGCATATGTGCTACAAAAAGCTTCAATCCTCTCTATTTTTGTGCTATTTCTTGTAAGCCCATTTTTTGAATTCCAACATTACCTTGAAGGTCTCATAGTGTCAAATTGAAATCCAACAGTGCCTTGCAATTCGATTTCCAAAGCTTTTCAAGCTTGCAAAAAATTGCTCATTTTACAAATCTGTGTTATTAAATTCTCCCAACCTTCAACACTTACTGCATCGGCCATCTCATGCACGAGGGAAGGGAGTTAGGAAGCCGTTGTCTCACTCGGGCTCTTGTTAAAGTTACAACATCTCAAGTGAACTACCCAATGTGATCCCAATAGTTATTTTGGCCTTAGGTATTTATTGGCACTGCCTTTCGGTAAAAAGGGAATATATATACAAGGGAATTTCACTCCGTGTACAATGGAGCACCCTTCCAAGTTTTGGAAGGTACGTTTTATTTTTCTTCTCTTTAATCTATAGTCTCTCCTCCTCTTCTTCTTCTTCTTCTTCTCTCTCTCTCTCTCTCTCTCTCTCTCTCTCTCTCTCTAGTCGGAGTGAAAGACAATGCCAACGTTTATCTCCAGATGACTTGTTTTACTTATTTGTCAAACTTTGAGTAGGGCAATTAGCTAAGGTGACTATATAAGTACACCTAGCCCCCATTGTATAATCATCAATTCATTGCTAAAGTTGGTTGGTTCTCTCTCTCTCTCTCTCTCTCTCTCTCTCTCTCTCTCTCTCTCTCTCTCTCTCTTGCTCCCCTGTATTCTCCCCATTGCTCTACACTTTCATGTCGTTGACTTTGACATGGTATCAGAGCCGTGTGGTTAATGAGAATTGGTGGAGTCTACCCGCACAAAAAAGAAAAACTCATGGAGAAGCCCTCTGTCTATGAGTAGACTTCAAAATCGTTTGCATTTTTGGTAGCATTTCAATACGCAACATTTTTGGTGGCGTTTTTGTCCCTCAACAATTTTAGGCTCTATTGGCAACATTGGGCTTTGACAATGGACAAGTCGTCTTGCAACACATCGTTTTGATAGGCTCCTAGCAGAGCCACTTGGTGGCGACATACAAGTAGTCAAACGCATGCATTTCTTGAGGGTGTTTTGATATGCTAGCTAGTTGAGACGCCAAAGCAGAGACTGCGCGTGGTTGGGGTGCCATTGCTTATGCATTTTGAAATGCTGGGCACATGAGCCAATAGTCGATGGAAAGCTGTACTCTCCAAGCATTTTGAAACGCTACACGGAGGCCTTCTTGGGCAACATTTTGGAGTGGCATTTTGAAACACATGCTGGTTGGAGCTTCCTAGGCAGTGAAACCTTGATAGGCAGCATGCTTGGGTATTCTGTGCTTCTTGAAATGCCATCTAGAGGGGGGATCTCAACCTAGGTAAAAAAAGACTTGAGTAGCTTGTTGGTAGTGGAGCTTTCCCATGAAGTCTCGACACCAAGGTGGCCTCAAATGACCAAAACAAACTCAAGGCTATGGAAAAAAGATCAAGTAGCACCCAGTTAGTGGCCTATGTATGGGCGAAGTTCTCAAGGAAGCCGTCAATTTGTTTGGCTCGGGATTGTGAAGTCAAAAGAAAATACACGATTTCACTAGAGGATAGAGGCAAAGTTGAGCTTGACAAGGACGAAAATACCAATAGTTAGCTGCTTCACTACCCACAGGTTTGACAACCGTTGTTATCAATGCGAGAAGACACTTTGTTTGGCCCGGGAATGCAAAGCCAAAGAAGAACTCACAAGAGGACAAAGGTGCAGGCAAGCTTGACAAAGATAACAGTGATAAAGATTTGATAGAGGAGATTGGCATGGCACACATGGTGGTGGCCACAGTGGCCATGACACCAGATTTCTAGTCAAGTGGTAGTTGTTGCAACTAGCTTCAGCTAGAGAGAGGCCTGTGAGAGGTAGAGAGAGGCAAAAAAGAAAGAAGCTCCCTATAAATAATTTGGACCCTTGTGTTGGAGTTCAAGTCATCGGTGTTTGAACCCATGGGTTAGAGTTCAATGCACATGCATTTGGCAAGTAACCAATCATACATATCTAAAACACTATGGATGAGTGTACCAATTCATTTTTGCTGGCCGGATTATGGACATGATGTGTTGCAAAGTTCATTGTCTGGAAAGTTTGGACGTGATGTGTTCACAGTTCATGAATGTGGATTCTTGGATGTAGTGTGTTCTACAGTTCAATTTCTATAAGACAACCAATGCTCAAGATGGCATTCTTCTAAGGTAAAAAATTGAGGGTAGCAAAACTGAGCTGTACCTAGTAGTCGGTTGCTTGTGGGGTGTCTATGGTAGCTTCTTTATTGACTTGGTATCAAGATTTATGTCCACTATGAGTTGCAAAGAGGGTGTAAAAGTTATGGCATCTCAAGCGAATTGGCCAATGCGATCCCAATATTTATTTTGGCTTTAGGTATTTATTTTACTTATTTGTCAAACTCTGGGTAGGGCAATTTCTATGGTGACTATATAAGTACACCTAGTCGCGATTGTATAATCAATTCATTGACAAGGTTGGTTGGTTCAACTCTCTCTCTCTCTCTCTCTCTCTCTCTCTCTCTCTCTCTCTCTCTCGTATTCTCCCCATTGCTTTTTGCTTTGTATTGTGGACTTTGACAATTCTAATACCACTTGTTGAGTGGTGCTCAATGCGTGTCTGCATGAAGGGGGAAGAAGAGAGGCCAAGATGGGGGAACAATACACTTTAGAAGAAGTGTATTGTGTGTATTCCTTTATTATGTATATGAATGAGTTAATTACAGAGTAGGGAGTTAGTTTGCTACCCGGGGTGGCCACTACAACCTTTATCCCAATAGAAGCATATTCATCTTAAACAAACACTTCAAAATGGGCTTTGTTCAATATAGTAATGATTGAAATTATGAAATCAGGTTGATTTTCTCTTGACCATATTTCATTTAACCCCCGCTGAAGATTAACTATATGTTTTCAACGAACATTGTATCCCAAGTACCCAAAATCTACTAAATATGGAATGTATAGTGATATTCTTAACCAGTTCAAGAAATGGAGGGATCAAATCTCAAATCTCTAGGTAACCTAGAAATTAATCCTTCAAAGATATGCTAATGCTATGGAATGACATGGTGACATTATAAAAGATGACTAATGGGTTGCTCCAAACAACCATTAATGCATCTAAGTTTCCAAAGGAGTGCATTTAGTCAATCCTAAGCATGATCCACTATATTGGCTAGACTTAGAGACAATAAACCTATGGAAGATGGCATTAGCTACATTTTCATTTTTTCATAAGCAATATACTAGAAGGATCCATGGTTAGAATGATACCTAAGAAGAAGGGTGATAGCCAGAGGTCTAAGGCAAAAGACAAAACACCTTCACGAGCACATGAACACATGAATTGTGATCAAGTCTCCTTCAAATAAGAAGATAAGGAAAGTAAGGAAGAGGTATATTAAGGTTGGTAATAGTGGAGCACTCACAAAGAGGCAACCTAAGAGTAAAATTTGTTAAGGGCTAGAGGAGAAAAGAAAAGCATTGGAGTGGGAAGGAAAACAAAGATTTTATCTTTTTTGGCACGAAAAATTTTGCTTGCTCTAAGGAGGACTAAGATGAAAGTCACCAAATTTGCTAAACAATGAAGAACACTTTTTTGCATTGCTCAACGGATCCCATCTCATCTAACCCTAATTTACCCTTAATGCACAACCTAGCATAACATCTTGGTGGTCAAAAAGCTCCAAGCTCACATAAAATGATAGTGCACTAAGCTCAAGAACTTTTAATACCTCAAATGAGCTCTATTTATTTTTGTGAGAATATAAAGCTAGTGTTTACACTTGATGGGCCAAAACTAGTTAAACTTGTGGCATTGTGAGCTTATGAAAAAAAAAAACCATTGTTCTTATCTTGCTCTCATCCTCTTAGGGAAAATTGAGGCTTTATTGTCACAAAGTAGGGGCTTTAGATATAATATTTAGTAAACTAGTGAGTTTTGGAAACCTTGCTATCCATTAAGCCTTTTTCTGTCCATGTTGTTATCTACTCAAGCTACCTATTGTAGCTCTCCACAAGTTGTACATTTGGTTGTGTGTAGCTAGCACGTGCACACGATTCCACCCTATTCATGCAATAATCCATGCTTGTTGGACGTATGGAAAGGGTGTGGTCATCATGGGGGAGTCTCTTGCTCCTTCTTGAGTTGCAAATTTCTTGGTTAGCACTATTGAACACCATATTAGAGAGTTTGAGACTTTAAAGTCAATCTAAAAATCATCAATGTCTTTAAGATTTGATCATATGGACAAATCTCAAACTGAGGCTTTATTGTCACAAAGTAGGGGCTTTAGGTATAATATTTAGTAAACTAGTGAGTTTTGGAAACTTTGTTATCCATTAAGCCTTGTTTCTGTCCATGTTGTTATCTACTCAAGCTACCTATTGTAGTTCTCCACAAGTTGTACATTTGGTTGTGTGTAGCTAGCACGTGCACACGATTCCACCCTTTTCATGCTGTTGGACATATGGAAAGGGTGTGGTCATCATGGGGGAGTCTCTTGCTCCTGCTTGAGTTGCAAATTTATGGGTTAGCACTATTGGCTCTTTAGATTTATTGCATTAACTCTTTGAGTTGAGCCAAACCTAGTGGGAATTGATCATGTTGTGTTATTTTGGTGTCCCTTTGGGGGGGGGGGCGGGGGGGCTAATTGCCAGACATATGCCATAGCTAGTGGCTTCTTGTGACTTGGTAGTGATCAAGATGATTTCCAAACTAAGTAAGGAGAGCCACTCTTTTATAACATGTTCTTGTTGCCTATTGTTCCTTACTCTTTCATCTAGTCTTCCTTTTTCCAACTACTTTCAATGCTTACATTTGCAATCATGTACTACCATAAAGGACTAATGTCTTTGCTATATGGATTTACTTTGCCTGCTCCAATCGTGTATAGAGCTATCTTAGCTAGGTTTCCATCCTCCGGTTATGGGATGTTTTGGCATTTCCCCCTTTCAATTGCATATTGAGCTATGCGTAAGACCAAAGTGGTTCTTGTTGAGAAGCATACTATTTCAATCTAGATTTATATCTCTCCTTGCTCTTGGTTAGGATACTCTTCTATCCATGTTCTACTAATAGTAGGGGTTTTTCCATTGGTTTTTCATCTTGTTGAAAATATCTATGACAATTTCCTTGACAATTTATTGGATATATGATGGACACTAGTAGAGGGTATACCTACCACATTGAGGTCATGTGGGATTACAAATATAGCTTTGGCGAATCAATTTTAGTCATAGCATCTAAATTGAAATTATGGTATTCATGCTCTTTAGTTTTGGATGACCAACTTGATGCACCATCTCTTTATCAACGGGGGTCTCATACCAAAACCTCCAAGGTGTATGTGTGTGATATGTTTGAGCCAGTTCTATGTGTCTGTGCAAAAACACCCTTAATGTTCAAATGTACTTTTGTACACGATATATTTTCACACTTTAATGTGATCAGCTTGGTATTGCTAAAAGCCAAAGACTCAATATCCAAATCCTCTATTAGGGTTTTGTGTATGTCCCAAGAAGAATGGTCTACTAGGATTACTCTCGTTATAGCTCTAAATTATCTAAGGTATGTGGCATTGCATCCCCAATGGGTTTTGTGTATGTCCCTTGAAGAATGGTCTACTAGGATTACTCTCGTTATAGCTCTAAATTATCTAAGGTATATGGCATTGCATCCCCAATCTTGAATCATCTGGATTTGTTTCATGGATGGTCTTCCCAATATGAGTTTGATTTTGATTCTAAATTCCACAATAGTAAAAGTGTACTCATAGTCAATCCCACAAGATGTGACTATTACTCCTAAAAATCCCAAGGATATTTCTATATGTCCGTCTGCAAGTTGTAGTTTAATTGAAGTCTTCCTAATTGTCATATTTCCCATGCTTCTCAAACCTATTTTGTAGCAATGGAAATCCCTGCTCCACTATCTAGTATGGCAAGAGATCTGACTCCAACATATTTGATAGGTAGCTTAGTATTGTCTTATTCTCCTTCATAGTAATCCCAACTTTGTTTACAAAAAACAGGTTTGAATATATTTCTTGGTTTGTTTTCTTGCTTCAAGTGTTGAACATGCTCCTTTGTCAACTGTAGATAGTGGGAAACTACTCCTAGAGATAGTCTACATGGAAATGGCTTCTACAAGTAGAAGCTTTCTTTTGGTGCAGTTCAAAGAAGAATCAATTGTGAACAAAATAGTGGCGAAAAGCCCACTTTTCTTTAATTGGTCATCGGTGTGTGTGCTCCTATGGGATCCATCTTTTGAATCCACCGATGCATTCAAGGACATGTGTCTGTTGTGGGTAGAGTTTGTAAACCTTGATGTGGCTAAGAAGCAATGTGAAGGATGTAGCAACCTCCCTTGGCGCCCCTTTGTTTGTACCATGTGGAAAAGCCATGGGTTCTACATCAAATATGATCTACATCTGGTGGGATTTGAGAAAGCCCCAACCCAGAAAGTTGGTGGTGAACATGGGGGCAAGCCTAAAAGTCCTTGAGTTGAACTTTGGTACATTTTTTGGGGCTTGCTTTAAAGGTAGCAAATTTGGGCACTTTGCAAGGGCGTGCCTCGTGGTCTCGAATGTGACAACAAGTCCCAATGAGGGTGAAAAAGGAGAGCCATCTTTGCCTCTAGGATCTATTGAAGCAAGGACCACACCGCAAGAGGTCGTTGAACGAAGAGAAGTTAACATGAAATCTAAGGAAAATACAACCACTTAAGAGAATTTTGTGAAGCCATCCAATGTACATAATTGCAATGGAAAGGCCACCACTCGACTTTGGTTCATGTCCTTGGCCCAATTGAAAACAACAACCCCAGTGGTTCAAAAGATTGTACTCTCACCCAAATACAGGAAGAAAGATGAAGGATGGAAGTAGGTGTCCCACATCTCTTGTAAGCGTTTCAAATCCCAAGCAAGGGAGGCTCGGCTTCTACAAGAAGCCCTTGTAGAGCCTCCCAAATCCCCTATCATGTACGACAATCGCTTTGAGGTGTTGAGGGACACCAACCCCAAGGGATTCATGATAATCGAGCTGTTGAGCGCACAGACTGTGTTTGTGAATGGCAATATGGAGGAGGATAGTAGGAACGTGGGCATTGAGGAGGAGTTTCTAGAGGTTGAGGAGACTATATCCCTTTCTCAGTAATGGAAGAGTTCATCGTCCAATCATGGAATGTGAAAGGTATCAAGACCCAAAAAAAGAGCTCCGTGTTTTGGGAGGAGGTTAAGAAAGATAAGGATATACATTGCTGGGCCATCCATGAGCACCACCTAGATGCCTCTAGCACAAGAAGGCAAGCTATGGGGAAAAAACCTTGTCTTCTTTGGAGAAGGTTTGAACGGTTTCAATAGCATCCTTAGAATCGTGGACAAGGACCTAGAGCATGAGGTGGTTTTCAATCATTCTTCAGGGAAGTCTCTAAGAGTAGAAGTCAAGTGGGTTGACCAATTGTTCACCATTGTCAGCATATATGGTTCTTGTACAACAAAGGATAGAGCTAAGTTATGGGAGCACTTGAAAGACCTCCCTTGTACAGGGGAATGGATCCTCATTGGAGACTTCAATATGGTGGAGAAGAGTAAGGACATAACTAGGTCCTCAAGTATGCTGGCTGGCTCCAAGATATCCAAATGGAAAAATCTTTGTGAGAAGTGGGCATTTGTAGGACATATGGGATATTGGTCCGTGGAACAGCATGCCACGCTTCACATATACTAGCCTTTAGTATGCCTTCAGTATGCCAGGACTCACATATACTAGCCTTTAGTATGCCTTCAGTATGCCAGGACTTATACTAGCTTGACAGGTTCTACTGCTCGCATTAGGCTGACCAACCCCCCCCCCCCCCCCCGCCCCCCCTCCCCCCAAAGAAAAAAAATAGAGTAAATGTCATGTGCAAGAATTCAACGTGTTTCAAGATGTTGAGAGGTGATAGTGACGAAGATGCACAAAAAATGGTGATGATGATGTGTTAATAGATCTGTAGGTTACATCAAGTGGTGCACACATAATTGAAGGCTATTGGGCTTATCTTGATTCTGTTTCCTCTCTTCTCCTTCTTCTTGAGTGTGTGTAGGTATGTGTGTTGTGTCAAAGATTGGGCACCTCTTGATTGACATCAACCTAAGAGGTCTTAAGTGCGACATGGATTGCTTGCTTGGAGTGATGGCAATGTGACCCCTCCATACATCATGACCCATCACTAGTTTCATTTTGGGCTTTCCTGTGGAGGTTGCGTTGGCCTTGCCCCTGCAACTGCACTTGCTTGAGCGTGGGACCCGTTCATGGCTTGCACCTTGAGCTTTAATCACAATATCCATCACCATTTTCTTTTTGGGATTGAGGTTGTATTTGGTTGGAGAAGATTACGTTCCCTTGGTGCGATCCATCACCTATAGCATCTTGAACCTAGAATCACTATCCATCCCTTCTTGCATTTTTAGCTTGAGGTTGTATTTCCTAATCCATTGCTAAGGTACTACAAGGAAACCTTTAGTCACAACGGCAAGAATGATGGAGACACCAAGAAAATTGTCCTTTGTAAATGTTGTCATGAGAAATAAGGGCATCAATGCTGCAATGACCCACCAGAGGCATGGTCCCATTGACCTGTTGGAGCAAGGTGACAACCATGGGGCTAGCAAGGGAGAAGTCAAGGATTTTGAGGTCCCTAGTACAATCAAAAACAAGGAAGGTGACCCACAAGCAAAGAGGAGCTTGAAGCTTACGACAGTGCAAACCCTAGCTAGAAGTTTAATGCTTAGCGATACAGATCGAGCTAAAGGAGGACCCTTGTGCCCGACATGAAATGGCATTGTAAACCTACTATTATGGCTCTAGGACAATTTAAAAAATCTTGTTGGCACTTTGGGCATCCCATTGTTTGTGCCATTAAGTAGAAATCTTGAGAGCATGTCAAATAAATTTTGCATATGGCGGGATGTGTATAAGCCTCCTCCAGAGAGTATATCTATGAATGTTGGGGCAGGCTTAAAGTGATTCCACTCAAGTTTGGCACATTATTTGGATCATGATTCAAATGCAATGGGCTTGGACACTTTGCTAGGGATTTCCATATGAATCAAAAGGGTTTGGTGGCAAATGTCATAGTGCAGAAGGTGCCATCAGCCCTTCCCACAAAACAAAAGTTATCCAACATGGACATCAAGATTGCAAAGAAAGGTGGAGGTGGGCTTACTGAAGAAGAGGGAATGAGTCATACTAGCAAGATGGTCACTCATAATTAGAACTCTCAAGAAGTGGCACTCCAAGCTTCTGGTTCTCCTCCATTTTCCATAAGAGAATGCTCAACCTCTTTAGAAATTTGTCTTGCCTCCTGCTCCCATAAGGAAGTGAATGGGGTATAGGAGGGCCTCTTTATTTGGTAGTTTAAGAAAATGATTAAGGCTTAAGCCAAGTTTGAACAAGTGCAAAACTTGTTTCAGGGGAGTATCTCTTCAACAATCCACTCTTCAAGCCCCTTGCCAAGTTAGCATTGAATAAGCTAAAGAACGATCTGAAAACAATAGAGCCTCAAGCCTGATCCCCACTAGTGTGAATAGCATCCATATGGATACAAAAAGAACAAGGCAAAAACAAAAAAATGAAAGAAGAAGTGGACCTGAACTCTCAAAAAATATGCAAGAAGGCAACAATTTAAAGGAGCAAAGGAGGTGGTTGCTTAAAAAACAAGCGCGTACTTGCTGATTTGCATGTCGAAGAGATAAAAAGGACCAACCTATTCCATAGAATGCTTACCCTCAAGCTTGAGACTACTAAACAAGCTCATTCATTTAAATCTCTAACGGTCAAAAGAAGAAGGGACTCAATAACAACAATCATGAACAAGATGAGGAATACAATCCAAGGATAGAATGATATGGCCAAACTAACGCTCGAACCCTTTGGCCAAATTATAGGTCGGCTAGAAGTCTATTCGCAAGTGGTCGAGGATGCGAGCTCATTCTGCTTGACAATTTAAAAATCAGTGTACTACCAAGAGAAGCAAAAACCTTGCAAAGGCCCATATCAGATGATGAATGTTGGGAAGCATTAGAGACAATGGGGAAGGAAAATTTCCCTAAGTGGGATGGAGTGATATTAAGAATTTTCAAAGGGTTTTGGGAGGATCTTTAAAATATTGATAACTAAGATGGCGAGTAACATTTTTTTAGAGATACAAATGGATACAATTGTGAAAAAGGGGTAGATCAAGCCAGTTCCCAAATGAGTCTGCCGTTCTCCTTTGAAACACTAGTGGCCTATCTCAATGATGACAATGGATTTTACAATATTATTTCCAAATTTATAACACTATGGCTTGCTAAAATCCTAGAAAAAGGTATCACTCCCCATCAACATGGATTCATCAGAGAAAGATTAGTTTATGATAACATTTTGGTAGCAATGATCGGCATCAAGTATGAAAATCTCACCAAGCAAGAATTCCCCCTCCTTTAACTCTACCTAGACAAGGTGTATGATAGAATCTCATGGTCGTACATTGAAGCTATCATGAAGTCTTTGGGATTTGGATATAGAATGTGCATGATAGTGCACACCCTAGGGGTGGGTAGCTTCTCTGAGGTGCTCTTCAACAATAGGTAGTATGAATTTTTAAATTGAAGAGATCAATCAAGCAACGTTACTTGCTTTTGCAACTGGTTCATATCGAGGAAAATGCTACAAAAGGAGATATTCAAGGACTCTTTGTAGTACAAGGCAAACAATTGGTGGAATTTTTTTTTGTAGCCAAATCTCCAGTCTCTATATTATCCAACTCCCTATGCTAAGAAGAACACTCAAGATCATCCAAATGTTCGTAGCTACTTTAGGCTCTAAGGCAACACTGAAAAATCAAGATTGCTTTCAGTCACACTAAAAATGTCTCATTTGATAAGCTTGAATGGTCAAGAGAGATTATTTCAAAAGGCATAGTTCTTAGAAACCTTGGTGTGCCACTAGGGATGGTGGAAATCTCAATCAAGCAAAGATTTTAGTGAGTCCTAAAAAAATTAACAGTAAGATGAGAATGTGGGAGTACAGAACACTCTCCCCTTCCATGAAAGAATGACTTTGATTCCTTCATGATTTTGTACACTTCCTTTGTCTCACCTATCTCGAAAGTGTCCAAGTACAATTGGACAAAATTTCTAGAACCCATCAAACTGTTTTTGTGGAAACGTAAACACAACTTCATGGAGCTGGGGGAATGAGACCCAAGGACCAAGGTGGCATTGGGATTCTAGACCCAACGCTACACATAGAAGCCATATGTGCAAATCTTGTAGTCTTTTTAGCAAGTCAAAGGCAGGATTGGGCATTGTGGCTTGGTGTATGATTATTGACAAAGTAGTGCTTATCTTGCAACGAGGCCCATGGAAGGAGGCTTAAGTCCATAACATAGTTCTAGCTCCAAGTTGGACTTTTTTTTATGCAAGGGGGTTGCACGGAGGATCTACTATGAAAGTGCAACAAAGTGGCATCATTGTTGGAATGGAGGGAGACCCTTAGATACTCTAGGTGCTCTGTCCTACATTGGTCCCCATGGCTCTCCAAGCTAGGAGAAGGATCCTTAAATACCCTTTGGAGAAAGGTTTTCATGAAGGTGAATAACAAAGGGACCTCCAACCTTGCACATTGCAAGGTTTTCATGAAGGTGAATAACAAAGGGACCTCCAACCTTGCACATTTTGGGATAGCAACAAGTAGTGACCATATTAGTGAATTTGGGAATATCCCCATTCTCCTATTAGAACAAGCTTAAGATTTGACCACATGGACAAATCTTAGCCAAAGTTGTGAGAGTATGGCCTGGCAGAGCTTTTCATGTACTACCTTGTGCAAAAAATTGGCCTTTTTTTTCAAGATTTGTCCATATGGACAAATCTTTTAGACGATGGTGATTCCCAAATTGGCTCTAAAGTCTCAAATTCTCTAATATGGTGTTAAGTCTTAGTTTTTCTAGAAGGAAATGGACTAGTTGGTGATGCAACATAGTTTGAATCTAAATGAAAGGCTATTGATCAATAGAGTCTTAAAAATTTGTGCAATTATCCAATGCCTATGTGTCGCCAAGACGAAGCTCAATTGAAAGCTTGGCATTGACCCAAGGACACAATTTTTGCACTTCTAAAGACATTGGGAACATAAAAAAAGCTAAGCTATAAATAGAATTTATTCACTCCAATCATCAAATTGTGGAGAGTGAATTGGTCAAATGAGAAATGGTTGATGATTATAAACAAGATTTGGGAGGTAAAATGGCCAAGCTCGATGAAGTTACTCAGCTGGAAGGTGCTGTGGGTGCTATCCTAAGTGGAAATAAGATTCTTGCTAGAGGGGTTGGCAGAGACACTTGCAGCTTTAGAAATGAATGTAGAATACAGGAAAGATACTCTCCTTTAGGAACAACTTGGTTTTGGGAGAGAGAAGATTTTAGAACCATTTTTTTTTGGTGTGCACACAAATAGCCAAAATACTAGTAGTTAAAGCTAATTTGGAAAGCCCAAAACCTTCAAGTCTTTGAGAGAAACTTTGTGGTATCTCAATTCAATGATATCTTGCATGAAAGCACAAAAATTCTATATTTAATAGGGTTGAGAGTAGGATCAATGGCACAAGTAGAGAACAGAAACATGCAGTAAGTAGCATCGATTGCTGAGGTGTAACCCTCTAGGAAAAAATATACCATTGATCTATGGCAAGATCTATTGGATAAGGAAAAAATAGGGTCTACTACTTATGAATTGTACAACCCTTTTCAAAAATTTTGTCCCCTCAAGGCACTTGTAGAGCTTGAGGTTCATTGTACATTCTTTGCTAAGTTAATATAACGTATCCACTCACCATTATGAGTATCTTTTAAAAAAAAGCATAAAATCATCCCTACTAACATTATGCCTTCCACAAGACTAAAGACCATGGGTCCTTTGTCATGGGATAACGATGAGTAGGCGCACGTATGAATCTCGAGGACAACAAGCTAACCATGCGGGCGTATGCATTTTGTTGTCCACAAAGCTCAAACAAAACCCTATAAAGTAACTCCCTATAGGGGAAAGTAAACTAGGATAAAATAAGGTAAACTTGGACACACCCCTTTAAAATCAGAGAGTCAAGTCTACCTCACATCTCGTACTCCTACAACACAAGGGTGTGTGTGTGTGCCTTTGCACACGCATGCGATCATGCACGTGCGTGTGAAACATGTGCATTTGCATACAATGCTTTTGGCCTTTAGGTTCACACTACGATCAAGAAAAGCCATTTTTAATGTCATAATTGTGGCGTTGTTTTTGAGGTGTTAATTGTGCCAAAGTCAATGATCTAGGAAGCGTAGAGACCAAGGGAAGAGAGAGAGAGAGAGAGAGAGAGAGAGAGAGAGAGAGAGAGAGAGAGAGAGAGAGAGAGAGAATTCTCCTCAACCAATCAATGCCCTACCTAGACTTTGACAAATAAGTAAAATAAATACCTAAAAGCCAAACTAAATAATGGGATCACATTGGGCAATTCACTTGAGATGCCAAAACTCCTACACCCTCTTTGTAGCTCATAGTGGACATCAATAGCGAGACCAAGTTGATGTAGAAGCTACCATGGACACCCCAACACCAACGAGATACTACACCTTGGCTTTTCTACCCTCAACTTGTACCTGCTAATAATGCCATCTTGAGCATCGATTGCCTTTGTAGAAACTTTGAACTATAGAACACTACGTCCAATACTCCCCATTCATGAACTATGAACACATCACGTTCAAAATATAAATCTCCAAGACAAAGCATTGTTTGCCCCTCTCTATGCCTCTTTTTGACCGAATCTAGTGGCAACACGGATCTCCATGTGACTAGAAGGCTGGAGTTCGTGCTAGTGTAGTCACCGCCACACCAACAACCTCTTTGCTGTCCTTCCTTGAGTCACTATCATTGCTTTCCTCCTGCTACTTGCTTTTACCTTGTCCTTTGTAGAATCTCTGTCTTTGCCTTTGGATTTGCAATCATTTTCCAAATGACCATGCTTTCCACATTTGTAACAATGGTACGTTGTCCTCTTTCTGGAATCCGAAGCAACAAGTGATTCACCATGTACTTTCATTGTCTTAGAAATCTAAATTTTGCCTTGAGTCACCAACACAGATTCCTTCTCAATGAGAAACGAGCTAAGATCATCAAATTCTAGCTTTTCCTTCATGACTTGTAGCCAAAGTGTTCTAGCCACTGTTTCATACTCTTTAGGCAACTTTGTGAGAACCAAAGCAGCTAATTGGGTAACTCGTGAGTGCACTCTTCATAGCCAATAGTTGATCATGAATAACTTTGGTCTTCATAAGAACTAATTGCATCGAACTTCCTCTTGGAAAGTGGATGACATAACTATCCAAGAAGGGTGACTACTCGCATCATAGAATCATGATCAAACATTCCTATGAGCTTGAACCACATATCTTTGGCAGTCGTTAGTGTCTGAATAGCTAGAGCAAGGTCCTTTGTAATAGATTCCTCAATGGATGACATTCCCTCTACATTGGCCGCATCCCAATCGACATAGGATTTGAGATATTCATCATCTTGAAGCGGGTGCACCTATTGTGGGGATCCCTCATGGATGGGGCTCCGGCCGTCCACAACATCCCATGAGCCTTCTTGTTAGAACCAGAGTTGCATAATCAAATTCCAATGAGCGTAATTATTTTCGTTCAATTTGTTGCTAGCACTCGAACAAGGGGGGGCCATGATGAAGTTACAAGATCTGGAACTCGGGGAAACCTTCTCGCACTCCAAGTGTGGCCACATGAACCAAACTGCAAGATCTCCAAGCCTCTCCGCTTGTCTACTACTCCCAAGCTGCTCAACACCTTCTGCTCTTGCTTGTCCGTCTCCCAAGCCGCGTCACACCCCTCTTCTACTCAATTTCTGGCTCGAGACGGTTTTCTCCGTGTGACAAAGCCCCTTTTTGATTTCCAAGGGCACTTGTAGGCTCTGACAAAAAAAAAGGCAGCTAGAGAGGGGTCAATGAAGGGAGGGAGGGGAGATTGGGCCGCCAATCGGCATTTTAAAATGTTGGAACAGGGGGGGGGGGGGGGGGGGGGGGGGGAAGGCGGGTGGGTCGCATGCTGCTTGGGCGTCTCAAAACATAGGAGCACAAGCAAGACATCGCCAAGGGCGCTAGCGGCGTTTCAAAACACTATCATGATGGTGAATCTAGGCGTCACTAAGCATCAACCTTTTAGAATGCAAGGGAGAAGGGCTCTTGTCGCTAGAGTTGCATATCAAAACACAGAGGGAGATGGTGTGCTCGCTTGTCGGTGGCCTAGTTTTACTACTGGCGTTCTAAACACTGTGTAACGACCAACAATAGGGAGTGGGTCCACACACGTGCCACGATGTCCACTGTGAGCAAAACTCCCTCAAGCGAACTCTTCTCTTTGGTTCTTCTTCTTGAAAGGGAAGCTCCTCCTCCTCCAAGGACTTCAAAGGTGACACGACTTTGATACCATGTCAAAGCCGACGATGCGGAAGCGTAGAGACCAAGGGGGGGAAGAGAGAGAGAGAGAGAGAGAGAGAGAGAGAGAGAGAGAGTCTCCTGAAGCAATCAACCTTGGCAATGAATAACTGAATGTGTACACAATGGACTCAAGGAGTTGCTTACATAGCAACCTCAATAAATTGCCCTACCCAGACTTTGACAAATAAGTAAAATAAATACCTAAAAGACAAACTAAATAATAAGATCACATTGGGCAGTTTACCAGAGATGCCAAAATTGTAACAAATCGTTTGATAATTTGTTCACTATGCTTGGCTCTTTAGAGTAATGGAAATTGTACTTATTATTTCCTTTCTAATTTATAACCTAACGTGTGATAAATCTTTGGAAAAATACACTTTATGAGTTTTTTTTTCTAATTTAATTATTTAAAATAAAAGGTAACCTGGATTAGGTCTCTTCAATCTCAAAAAAATAAAAAGCCTTGCAAAACATCTTAAATGTGTAAATGAAGGGTGAGTTAAAAAAATGAAAAATCTAAAGGCAATAGATTTCACATTGGCAATTTACGTTTCTCTTCTCTTTCATTTCACCATTTTCTTATCTTTAAAATGTACTTGCAATATGTAGGTAATGAATACTTTTTTCTTGAAGCACCTTACATTAACTTAATTATTTGAAATAGAGTAGCCCAAATCATGAGCAATATCAAAAATATACAAGAAATAAAGATTTTAATATTACTCAAAATGACTGCCTTACAAGACTTCAAGTGAGAATAAGAAGGTGTATCATATTACAGGACTGCCTCCCAACGAGGTAGGGTTGGGGTGCCTCCCCTGTTATGCCTATGCGTCGCGACAAGCAGCTCCAGCAATGCCGCGTGGGTTGGGGGGGCTCGTAGGTGGGTTGTCTGGGGGCTTGGCGATGCATACAGGCAAAGCGCTGAATGATCTGCAGGTTCAGGGTCTGTCGGGTTGGGGTGATGTGGGTTCGGGAGCAGGAAGGCTCTGGAGATGGAGGCTTCGGCTGTTTTGGCCCGGCCTTGCAGGATGGGGTCGCTCAAAGGAAGCTCATATTTTTCTATCCGGGCTGTGCGGCTGCCCGCCCCTCTTGCAGGGGGTAATCGCTCGCAAGGTCTAGTTGGGGAAACTTTGCAGTAATGTTGTGTGGGTTCGTGGCTTGGTGCTGTTCACCTGGCTTCTGTTCGATGGCACTGGCAGGTTTGTGGTCCTCTGGGACTTTCATGCTATTGGCACTGTGGTGGCATCTTCAGAAAGGGCATGGCCCTCTTAAGGCCTGGTTGGTCAGGATGTTTACTGGCAGGTTTGGAGGTGGTTCAGTTCTTGTTAAGTGGATCAGGTCTTCTCGTTGGGGGCGCGGATGTTTGAGGTGTGGAGAGAGGGTGGCAGACTCCCTGCACACGGTGGCCTCGCCATCTGGCTCTCAGCCTTTTTCGGATGCGGCTGTGTTTTGGCGGTTTCTTCTCTATCGGCTCTATGTGGTGGTCTTGGGGGCTCTCGTCTAGCCATTAGAAAATTTCAGAGGTCATTTGGAGGGCCATATGAAGGAGAGAGAAAAATAGAGCGCGTCCAATGAGCATGAGGGCTACGTTACGTAGGAATATACGTGGAAAGACTCAAAAAATAGGAAAATACCCTAAAAACTTTCACGAATCTAAGATTGTGGCATCGTAACTTCTTTGCTTTTACTGAGCTGTTAGGTGCGTGTGTGGTCCCACTGCTGATATTCTCTTATGGTCATTAACGTACTGGAGGGTGACCATTAATCCCGCACAAGATATTGGAATTCTAAAACACTTTCCCTCCATTAGAATGCTTTCAAAGTGAATCTCCCTCCACTAAAGCTTTTCTCTCAGAGCTATGGCTTCCACGTCTTCTCGCCCAAGAAGTTCTAGGTGTTTATGGTCTCTCACACCAACTACCAACACCTGCACTTTGCCTAGAAGGCCAAGTAGTAGCATATCTTTAATTACAATATCAACTTCAATAAGTGCAGAGAACCAATGGGTTGGACAAAGGATAAACAAAGGTTCGTGGATCCTCATGCAACCAAGAAGACCCAAGAGGTCTAGTGCTATCAATGTTTACCGCTCAGCATGGAAGGCCAGAGTGTTGGATTTCGAAGTTGAAATTGGCAAAACATCGGTAAAGGAAGTTCTTATTCAGCATGTGTTTACCCATCTAGACGTGATAGCAAACGGTGGAAATGTGTCAGATATACATCAACCACGTTGCAATTGTAAGTATTCTTGACATCTGAATTGCATTTGATTTGTCATTTCACTTATTGATACTCTCATTATAACTTTTCTTATATATTTTGCAACGTTTATCCCTCTTCTTATGAGCAATGGCTCCATTCTTCACATCTCAACTACATTAGATTTGTCATTTTGACTTATTGATACTCTTAGTTTAACTCTTGTTATATATTTTGATGATGTTTATCTCTCTTCTTATGAGCAATGGGAGCCTGTGGAGTGCATAATAGGCCTCTTCCTTGTTGTTCATGCCCACATTGGTTCTCTACAGTATTCAGGGAGAAGCAGCAAAAGCCTGGCTGTATGAAGGAATATTTTTCTATGACCACTTCTACCAACTCAGCCCAGGGAATAAGAATGGCTTGTTGGTGAAAGTACCTCTACCAAACGATTGGAACACTGTGGACTGGCCAGTTCTTGAGGAAACAATGGTGGAGGCAATGCGAAGTAAGCTCTACAAGGATATACAGAGGTCTCTACGTAGCTCTATTCCCACCAAACTGGTTAGAATTGCAAACTTTTGTCCTGCTGCACTGTTCATAGAGTTGTTTCATAACTACAATATACGTGTTACGAAAACTATGTTCATGTGCAAGTCATTTTAGCAGTCATCCGGTGACAAACTTCTTGACGGGATGGTATGTAAAGGAAGAGATTGGCATACGGTGCGAGGTCGCGCTTGACACTCTAGTTGTCAAGTACATGATTGCAAGCCAATCACTGTTAGTCTCCTTTTGGTATATGCCATCACAAATTCTCAGAGGTAAGTAAATTCCTATGGACCAGGTTTCTGCAGGTTTGGAGGATAATCCTGCCGTGGATGTGGAAGTGATTGATAAAGAGCAAGGCCTAATGTTTGTGGTTACAATAAGGGAGCTATGCAGTCTTCTGAAGTTCCGGCACGACATAATTGAAGAGTCAATGGGGACAGGGACCTTTCAGATTTTTCCTTTTTCCTAGCTGGCTGTAAGCTGATGCGGCGTAGGGAAAAAGATATTTTGTGCAAAGAGTTGGATGGTCGGGTTGAAATAGTGTCAATGTAACAAAGATTCTTGTGAACCCAAGTGTATACGAATGACTTTCAATACATTAAGTTTTTTGAGCTCATTTGTCAATTGTGCTCTGTGAATATAAGTGTTCTTGAAATACATTTCTTTAGCCATTGCCACCTCTCTCTCTCTCTCTCTCTCTCTCTCTCTCTCTCTCTATTAGGCAAGACAAAGACATGATAGAAGAGTCATCTTAATTCATTAGAAAGTACAAACTTGTCCGTGAACAATGGACTGAGATACAATTTCTGTAAGTATGGAATCAAAATGTCTTCAAGGTAAAAATAAAAGGAATGCCCCTCGAAAGAGGGTGGTGAGATAGTTGTTCCTGGTGAATTTAGTTCTCCCTTTTCAGGAGTATCATCAATCAGTAGTGTATTATTTTCATCAAAGGGTACATCGATTTGGCTAAACGGTTTGTACAAAAGAGGTAAATGTGGTTTTTTAGGGTGGTAGTGACCCTCGACGGTAACACATTTTCTTTGATCATACAAAAAGGCAAAATCTGACGTGTGAACGCCGTATACACCGCAAACTATTGTAACTAGTGGCGACAAGTTTTGCCTTTGCATTGAAGACCATACGGCAACTTTGAAGCGCGAAAGAAGAAACTGAATAAATTCTTTGGTTCCTGGACGAACCACGACTTCACAAGTTCCCATCCAAAATGTTCGCAAATCGTTGAAGGGGTCTGCTATACCCAAAGGCACGCGCATCAGCAACAATCCATTGATGTCCAAGATAATCAACCTCTGTAAAAGTTGACAAGTACATATAAGTAGTTAGAAGCTGAACATATTTTGCCATACTTGAATAGACACTACCGAAACAACCGTATCTACAGGTAGCAAGGGTCCATACTGGGTCTCTATAGTGTTGTTGTCGTTGTTGCTATCCTTTGCTTTAGCTTCATCGTCATAGTCATCATTCACATCTTCATCAAGGGTCTCCCCCATGGCTCTTTCTGCCTCATTCAGGGTTTCCTCCAAGGTCTTTTCCCTGCCTCTGTTGGCCCGCTTGCATCGTCCATATCCTTTTGCTCATTCGTAGGCCTGCTTTCCTCATCCATCCTTGCCTCATCCATATCACTTTGCTCATCCGTAGGCCTGCTTTTCTCATCCATCCTTGCCTCATCCATATCCTTTTCCTCATCCGTAGGCCTGCTTTCCTCATCCAGGGTTTCATCCATGGGCTCTTTTGGCTCCTCCACTGGCTTACTTGGCTCTTTCATTTTCTCCTCCATAAGCCCCTCTGCTTGTACACTAGCACCTTCCCGGATGCTCATATGACCTTTCTTCATCCTCGACTGTTTCATCTTCGGCTGATATGACCCCCTTGGCCCGTTGTGATTCCACTGTATCTGATGCAGGGGTTGTCATGGTGGCACGTCATGTATTGTCATATCAATTGTGCGGTCGTCCAAGCCGCTATCTTCAGGTTCTCTAGGGTTCGACATAGTGAGCAAGTGTTGTATTAGACTTACCCGATATCTTTGCAAATAATCATATGTGTAGTTTTGCACAGCACTCTGCAAAATTGAAAGACCACATGGTGAGAAGTCTTGTATAAAGAAAACCAAAACTGACTGAATGCATTGCCAAATGGTTATCTTAGTCATGAAAGGTTTTAATGCAAAGTAGCTTTGCAGGACATATTCTGCCTGGAGAAGACATCTCCAGCCGCAAGAATTTCAATTGGTTTGATTTGGTACAGGTACATCTTTGATTGGGGCCTTGTATAGTTCATACCTTCCACATAGCTTGCCATAAGTAAGCAACAACCTCTTTATACAACTGCACAAAGTAGTATCAAGATGTTAGCTTGAGGCTATCTATAAGAAACACTTTCTGATACATAACACTTACAGCCTAATTTCAGGGTGGGTTCCTTTTATTGAATTGAACACCCACACTGTTGGCTGCTCAACATCAAGGCATATGAGACTCCAGTGATGGTTGTTCTCATATGGAAAGATGATGACAGTTACTCCAGTGATGGTTGTTCTCATATGGAAAGATGATGACAATTACTTCCAGCATAGCACAGTGGAGAAACCAACTCTCAAATGATGAACTGTTCTTCTGTTTAATAATCACTGACATTTGTGGATCAAGAAGAAACACCTCCGTGTGGGTGTGCGGTGGAAGTTGACTTTTGATCAAACTGCAGGGAGTGTACCTGAGTTAGTACACCTATGATCTGAGTTTTCAAAGTTAGCAAGATAGTAACACTTACTTAAGACAAGCATAGATAATTGTATCTGAGATCTGAGCATCTGGATTCAACAATAAATTAATGTCCAATTTTTCTAGAGCCAGCTTTTTGGCTCCATCTATAAATGGTATCTCTGCAAGCAAACCATCCTTCATTGAAAGTAGAGTTTCTTTGTTGCTTGCGTCTATGGATAGGGTCACATTGCATTCTGTTTGCCTCTAGGACTCCACTGCTACTTTTGCTTTCTCCTTAAGCTCTGCTTCCCTCATGTCCTCTGTTTGGCGAGCAACCGTCTCTGCCCTTGCCCTTGTATTCCCATCATGTGTGACATCTACAACTGTGAGTTGTGGCAATAGATCAGGGGGGTATATCAAAATTTCCCTCATTTTCTTATCCCTGCAGACATTGGGGACCAGAAGTTTGTCATACCTCCACCTTATCCTTTTTAGTGTCTCACTATCTTTGTCCATTACAGTCACCCTATGGGCATGGGCTGCTACAATGGTCATGTCACTGAAGTACTCAAGCAGGAAGTCCTCTGCTGCTTCCTATAGAGCCATCAATGCAACCACTTTCCACCTTTTAGTGCTCCAGGTAGCTTCTTCACATATGGACCTCACCATCCTCTGAAAGGGCAGCTTTGGTATGCACAAATCAACACATTTCTGTGCCTTCCTGATTTCTCTGAAAAGTCCCATGCAGCTCTGTAACTTCTTCACCCTTGGACCTTTCAAAACTTTATTTGGTTTTCCAGGTCTCTTCTTTGGGGTTGCAGACATGTTACTTGCCTTAGCTGCTAACCCTGGTCCCTTGCCTGCCTTCCTTGCAGTGGCCTTTGTTCTAGCCATTTCATTGTATAAAAATAGAGGAGTCTCTCTCTCTCTCTCTCTCTCTCTCTCTCTCTCTCTCTCTCACTCACACACACACACACACACACACACACACACACACACACACACACACACACACACACACACACACACACACACTCACTCACTCTCTCACACACACACACACACACACCAAAACTTATCCCATTACTAACGGCGCGCGTGAAAGATATTTTGACCCCAAAATACACCTCCGCGCGCCATTAGTCTCTCTCTCTCTCTCTCTCTCTCTCTCTCTCTCTCTCTCTCTCTCTCTCTCTCTCTCTCCCCTTCCTGAGTCTCACACACACACACGCACAACACACACTCGAGGATACACTCCCTCTCTCTCACTCATTCTACTTGCGTTTCCACAGTACTAAAGGTGCACAAAGAGACATCCAAATCGGAGGTGGCTGTCTCCGCGCGCCTTTAGTACACACACACACACACACACACACACACACACAGAGAGAGAGAGAGAGAGAGAGAGAGAGAGAGAGAGAGAGAGAGAGAGAGAGAGAGAGGGTGTGTGTGTGTGTAAGAGAGGGATAGATATGAAATTACTGTGAGAGAAAGAGAGAGAAAAAGAAAGAGAGAGAGAGAGAGAGAGAGAGAGATACGTTTGAGAAACAGACATGGTGATAGAGAAAAAGAGAGAGAAGCACAGCCTGAACTTTTGGAAAGAGAGAGAGAGAGAGAGAGAGAGAGAGAGAGAGAGAGAGAGAGAGAGAGAGAGAGGGCCAAACCTTCTTAGGACGAAAACCTGCTTTCTGTCGGAAACAGGTCAACTCTATTTTGCACGTGCTTTCAGTCGGAGACGCAGAAGAAGGCTCGACCTCTCTTTCTCTCACTCTCTTTGACTCTCGCGCTGTGTCACTTTCTCTCTCATCCCTTTTATATGTGACACACGAAAGTATTCGGGCCCAATAAATGACCGCACGTGCGGCATCATGCAACTATATTCTATTTTTTAATAACACGTGGGGCGCCGCCGGGGGTAACCGTTATAAGTGTCATTTTGAGAGAGAGAGAGAGAGAGAGAGAGAGAGAGAGAGAGAGAGAGAGAGAGAGAGAGAGAGAGAGAGAGAGGGAGGGAGACTCATTACTGTCAGAAAGTGAGTGAGAGAGAAAGAGAACCATAGAGAGAGAGAGAGAGAGAGAGAGAGAGAGAGAGAGAGAGAGAGAGAGAGAGAGAGAGAGAAAGCAACGAGAGAGCAATGGAGAAGACAACTCCCATGAAGTTTCTGCAAACTTCACCAACAAAAGGTGATCTCTTACTCTGTCTCTCTGTATTTCTAACAATAGGTAGCAAATTGTGTGTGTGTGTGTGTGTGTGTGGGTGTGTGTGTGTGGAAACAAAGAAAAACCCATACTGTTCAACACAGACACACACACACATACACACACAGACAGAAATAGATAAACACAGACACTCTCTCTCTCTCTCTCTCTCTCTCTCTCTCTCTCTCTCTCTCTCTCTCTCTCTCTCGGTGTACTAACGCCGCGCAGAGACAACCAAATTCCGTCTACAACTCTCTTCGCGTGTCTTTAGTACATTGATGAGACATGACTCTCTCTCTCTCTCTCTCTCTCTCTCTCTCTCTCTCTCTCTCTCAACAGTACTAAAGGCGTGCATAGAGAGGTGCAAAGAGTCTGTGGTTGTCTCTGCGCGCCTTTAGTACACAGAGACAGATAGATAGATAGATATAGAGAGAGAGAGAGAGAGAGAGAGAGAGAGAGAGAGAGAGAGAGAGAGAGAGAGAGAGAGAGAGAGAGAGAGAGAGTCTGTGTGTGTATGTTTTGGAGACACATACACACAGAACAAAGATTGACATGTTTCCTGATGAATAGGATTAAGGTCCAGTAGGCAGAAGAGGCTAAAGCCAGACCCAGAGCTTGTGCCAGGATTCCAGCCTTTGCAGGCTCAGTTGCTTAGTGTTTCTGCCAAAAGAACTATTGATTTTTTTCAGGACATTGATCAAGAAGAGTCAATTTGTGAAGATGAGTCAGAGAGGTCAGCAGGCCAAGAGGATTCCTCACCCTACAAGGGTCCCTCACCCTCTACATTAATTGTCAAGAAAAATACAAGAAAGAGGAATATAGACTTCTCAGATGATGCAGATCTCTTAGCAAGCAGTCCCTATGCAAGTAAAGGTAAAGCCAAAGAGGATATACCTTCTCTGGAAGACCCAGCTGTAACTGATGAGAGGCTGTTCGATTTTGCAACATCTTGTGGTGCTGGACACAAATATGATCTAGTTCATTCTATGTTTAACCCAAAATTTGATATTGAAGACCTTTTAGCTCAGCACAATGAATTCTTGCAGTCCTACAGAGATAAATTTGAACTGATGGTGCAGGTAGGGAGGGTTGTTCTGCTCAGTATGACTGTTGTTCATTTAAATGACTGCGGTGGAAAAGGAGAAGGACTGAAGAAGTATAGGGAATTACCACCTTCTTGCCGACATTCAATCTGCCCTTTGCACCAAAAAGAGTGCAAACTTATTCAGGAATCCTTTGGCTTTATGATTTACCTGAACAGCCTGTTTGGATTCCTCATGCAGAATCCTGATGAGGTGTTAGAGGAGCAGGATGTAGCACCAGATGAAGAATGCGAGGAGACAACACATATACAAGAAGTCGAGGAGGTTGAAGATACAGTCGACCTTGAGGTTGAGGCAATTGAAGTACAAAGAAGTAAGATGCTCTCTGTGAAAACCACAGAAATCTAACTACCCTTGGATGTTAGTAACTTCACTGAGATGCATGCTCAGATGATGCTGCCTGCAGTGCCTGACTTCATGATTGGAGACAGGACCTATATCTTTTTACATGATGTGCAACACATCTTTTATTTAAGGGAGGACTTCTCCCTGGCTATCATTTCCAGAGTCCAAGAGGAGAGGAGTGGATTTGTTTCAGAGGATAGTAGTGATGATGAGGCAATGGAAACATCTAGCAATCCAATGGAATGACTCCGAAGATGCTTTGAGAAAGCTGAAAAATACAAGGAGACACTACCTGATGAAGCCACCTTCCAAGCAATAAGACAAAGCCTAAGACCATCAACAAGTCACAAAGAAGTGGAGGATTGGTTTAACCATTCAGGTGAGGGGTCAACTACATCTGTAGACCTGTGGCAAGAAAACCTCTTTTGGCAGGATGAGAGCTTCATGGTAACTCTGTGTGTGTGTGTGTGTCACTTACTCAGACATGATATGTGCAGTCTTGGATTGCTGACAAGGATGACTTCCTTCGACGGCGGACTCGAGAGTATCGTGGAAGGGATGCGGCCCTAGCACAGTACCTTTCAAAGCTTTGTGAGTCGTCGATAGTAGTTTTTCACAATTCCATGTCACAAGTGGGTTCAATAGCAACTTACACATTAAAGACACTATCACGCTTCTTGCGTAGACCCATGCTGCCCAAAAGTGCAGATAAAGTCATTCTTGTGGATAAAGTGTTTGCCAGGGATTGTTTTGGTTACTGCCCGGGCTATACAGGCGCAGTGTATTACTACACTTACACAACAATGGCACTAGTTCTTGGCAGACAAAACCCATATGAACTTTTAGAGTATGGCAAACATCTCATGATTCGTTACAAGGGTGATGTGCCAAAAAACAAAATTGAACCTTCAAAATCTTGATACACTTCAAGTAGCAATTGTATAAGATCATGTATTACAGAAATTTTGTACAATGTCATCCACTCAGAGTATCTTTCTCCACTTGTGGTTCACATACACCATTGTCTCTCTCCACCTTCGTTGACTTTCACGAGCACCGGAGTTGTTGTATGCCATTGATCTTTTAGCTTTTTGTTGTTGTAAATGTCTGATGGCTTGTGCTGTTGCTGAAAGGCCAAGACTTCTTTTTACTGCATTCGATGAATGATTCTACGATAGAACCATTCAAATAGTTCTCTCAAACTGTTAGCCTTGATTCGATCGCCACCATGTCGTGTGTGCCTGAAATAAGCATTTCTTGCCATGTAATGAGACTTTTCCATCCCTTGGGTATTCCATATTGCCGGGTTCCCATACTTTTGTATAAATTATGGTAAATGACTGAAAATGATGTGCTGGATATGAAAACAGATTACTTAGAATGTTTTACACTCACATAGTTACACATACAAGGTAATCAAATACACAAAAATACCATGTAGTGAGTAATCTGGGTGTCTGTCCATGCTGTCTTGAATGATTTTTTGAGAAGGTTGAGACTCTCCTTGAACTTGTTCATATCACCTTGTGACCAGTCATCTTTGTCGCACATCAAAAATAGGAATGTCTATTGATCGCCAAACCTCAACATTCGTGTTACGAGTAGTTGGTTCTTGATCTTTGACTGCAATATGTAGATTTTTCCAGCTCTGATACTCTACCTTGCTAACATAAGACGTGTTATATATTTTTCCATGTTTTGTTAGCTTCGGATCTCGTATTCCTTGGGGTTTAGATAAAAACCTCCGTGCCTTCACCCCACCGATGGATGGAGAACAAACACGGCGACTTTGCCATTGCACCCATTCCACAATTATACATGCACTTCAATGTTTTGAGGTCACCTGCAAGATGCCACTGAACTTGAAAGTCTCCCCTTCCATCTAGACATAGTACCTCTCCCTGGTTAGTCTGTCGATCAATCACCTCCGGAATATTAGTTTGATGGAACATCCAATATAGAATCTCATGATCTTCTTTCTTTACCTGCAACAAAAAATAAATAAGACTTAAGTAGATGTGAACATTTGAGCTTAGCTGAGAATCTCGCTTACCTCAAACGCACCAAGCCACCATATGTTAGATTCTGATTGAACACTAAAATACAAAGGATCATCATTGGGACACTTTGAGAGGGCTTTTTTCATTAAAGTAATAGTAACACGCTCTAGATTTTTCTCTTTAACAAGCTCACCCTCATCCAGTTTTAACACAAAATGTAACACCCCTCGTGACTCTTCAAATGTGATGTTGTAAAACTCCACCATTCTCTTCTATAACATCTGCAGGTCCATAAAAATATTATTGAACTCATCATGTGCCATGTTTGCTCCATGGCCACTGTAAGTTGCTTTAATATGAAAGGGCTGTCCAAGATATTCTCCCTGTGCGTCATTAACCTGAAGCCTCTCTTTCCAAACACTTGAGGCTGATGGTAAAAGTTTGGATTTTATACCCTTCTTAACAAAGATGGATGAGACAGATTTTTGTATAGCCGAATATCATCTTTTGCTTACACCAAGTGAATCAAGTGTGCCTTGTATCTCTTTTGCAGGCACTGAGTTCTCTAAAATAAAGCGGTCCACTACATTTCGTTGTAGGACCTTAAACTTCTTGTCATGTACTATATCTGCTGCCAAGCTTCTACTTATAAGTGGCTTCAATCTCTTTCCTATATTGGCTTTGGGGTCAATGTTTTCCTTGTCAGGATAGATTGAATCTCTACATGAAGACAATGCATAAGTAAATAACACAAAATTTACTTAACTAACACTATTTAGAAACATGAAAACAATGCATAACAAGAAAAAAAAAAACTTACAACTAAGACAATTTAGCCAACCAAGAAGCATCACCTTAATGCTCGGATTCTTTTCTTGAGACCTCCGTATGCAACTTGCAATGTTTCAAGATTGCACAATTTCTTCTTTCGGATACAACCACCCAAGATGGTGTCCTTCATTTGACAACTTCGTACCTTTCCTTTGAGTTCTTATACCTCTGTTTTGTGTTGCAAAATGGTAACCTGATCTGTAGAATGTAAATGTGAAAGACGAACAATATCACATTGTTGAGCTTGGAGAATGCCCTTATAAGTTTCAAATTCCCTTGTAAGAGATTTACAATAACCCAGAAGGCCCTTTTCTCCATCACCAACAAAGGTCAATAAGCTTGTAGGATTGACAAACGGTGGATACGCATTAGTCATTGGATTCTTAGGATAGAGAGAGCCTCTTGTCCATATATCTATGTGTTTAGCTCCCTGAGCTCTGAGCGTGTCTATGGATGCGGGAGGTATATGTGTGTTTGCTTTACTACGCTTAATCAATGGTTGGTACTCATTGTCCGAATCAATGTGAAGGTGATATTTGGATCGTTTTTGCGTAACATTTGTTGATCACAAAGAATCCGGTTAAGGGTGACTTGAAAACCACTAAAATCCCGTCGGGCTTTTCCATTTTCCCTGCGGGCCCGCTGGGAATACTAAAAAGCCCGACGGGCTAGTAGAATTATATATTTACGGGTACGATCAGACCCGTTGGGTGTTATTTCTTGTTTCATCTTGAGAGAGAGAGAGAGAGAGAGAGAGAGAGAGAGAGAGAGAGAGAGAGAGAGAGAGAGAGAGAAAGAGAGAGAGAGAGCTCATCGACCACCTTTGCAGGTACGTCGAGAGGAGAGAGGAGAGATGGAGAGAGGGAGAGAGGGGGTCGTGTGGGAGCGTGCTCTGCATCGCAGTGCGCGGCAGTAGCAGAGTACCTGACCACACGATCCGAGTATGTGTTGTGGCGATGTGTGGTAGCATGTCTTTTGGTGTATTGCGCGGCAGTCATAAGGTACCTTAGCACACAATGGTAGTGTGTGCATAAGATGTTCTATGGAACTGTGCTTACCACGGGGCATCACCTCCGTGACGCGGGAAAGATGGTGTCCTTGTGGTAAGTATTGGCTTACTGTCTGGGTACTACGTCGGTAATGCGGTGAATCTAGTATCCTTATGGTAAGTCAACTTCCCTTCCCCTTTCCCAAAAAACATATGGGCATTGGTCGGGAACGCGGCTATATGATGTTCGTATGCAAGCCATTATTTCTCCTTAGATTCAGGCGACACTCGATTGGTAACGCGGCTAATAGAGTGTCGTTTGTTAGAAGCATTTGTTTTTGCATAAATGTGGCGTTCAACTCGTTAACCTGACCGTATGAACGTATATAATTTGTATGTGCATGTGCAATTAATTTTTTAAGTATTAGTATATGAAATACTTGGTCGGTAACGTGGTTGTGAAGAGTATTTCATATACAAATGTTTGAATTGTTTGATTTTGTTGTTTTCAAGTGTCCATATGAAATTATATACTACCTAATCATATTCAAAAGAATGCTTTATTCATCAATTATCGCTATTTTAAATGCTACATTTACATAAATCATATGCAAAAAAGTATTTGCACACAATTTGCATGTTAGATATTCATTTTTAACTTTTTAAAGGACCTCAAGCATTATCGCTATTTTTAGTGCTTCATTTACATAAATTCTTTGTAAAAAAGAATTTGCATACAATTTTATGTTAAATATTCTTTTGTATCTTTTTAAAGAGCATCAATTATCATCGCTATTTTGAATGCTACATTTAGATAAATTCTATGTAAAAAAGTGTGTGAACACAATTTGCATGTTAAATAGTTATTTCTATCTTTTTAAAGAGCAAGACATTCTTTGTAATTTTTTAAGTCCAATTTATATACTTCCAATGTTTTAAATGTTTTTGAAGTCTTTAAGTCGGTGTGTGCTTTGTTTGAACTAGTATGTGCGCATGGAGAAAAATATAAGTAACTATTCAATATATACTGAAATATGCCAGATTATTAACATGTATTGTTTGATCTGGATTAAGTTCTTATAACCACTTGTTTGATCTGGATTTTAGACGTGTAACAGATTGCAATTTCAAGTGAAGATTGTTTTCAATATTTATCAATATTTCCTTGCACATTTCTTAAAGTCTTCAAGTCGTGGTTGAGGGTTTGTCTGAAATAGTGTGAGAGTGTTAGTGTCATTTGCAACCATGAATTTGTATTTGATATACTCTTTTTTATTGTCCAATGCAAATATGACGCTAGATTAAAAAAAAAGTATTATGCGTGCCATTTGTAAAGAATGTATTTTGGAATTCTCATCATGTGCAGATGGTCGCATACAACAGATTAGTGAAAGTGATGTCTTCATCAAAGACCTCACTAGCATTATATGGGAGAACACAGAGTGTAGGTTGCAAGGTGAAGGCCAATACGAGTTGTTGATTCCAGTAGGGATTTGAGAATTTGACCCCCACCACAAGGTTAGGACAGTGTTGGGAAATATAAAAGTATGTTGCAAAAACTTAAAGCCAGATATCCCACCTGCCTGCGACGTATCAAAATTAGAGCTTTGGGATAAATTGTGGGAGGAACAGAAGGTAAAGATGAAGCGTGTGAAAGCGCAAGACCAAGCAGCCTTACCCAAGAGATTAAAGATGGCCTCAAGATGGCCCAAGATGTGCAAGCAGCTTTGGGAGGTCGATCCGATGGCAGCGGCATCGACACAATCATGCGCACGGTTTTGAATGCCAAGTGTGCTCATCTTGTCGACATCCCTCACGAAGCCTTGGTAGAAGGTATGAGGGTTGGAGCAGGCTCCTTTGGTGTGTGCACATTGTACACCATTAAATGCATCTCTTTTTTTTCAGACCACATTACATATGTGGAAAAATGTTACAAGGGAGGGAGTGAGGCAAAATTTGACAGCTTTCAGACAGAGCAAGGAATGCAAACGCTTCACCCCTCCATTGTAAGATGCATTGGATTTACCACCGAAGCTTCTTGGATCACAATATTCCCATACTACAATGGGGGTACCGTGAGCGACATGATGTGCCGCTTATCGTTCGCTCATGGATTGTTCAGACGACACATGCACAAGCTACAACATGGTTGGAGGTCATTGCTGCAACAAATCTTCTTGTACAAGAGATAAACACAGCGTGGATCAATGCAGTGATCGATCAGATGCCAGCCATTGTCACGCCTTAATTGATGGCTTTGCGGCTGCCCACTCGATCGGGATAGTGCACAGTGACTTGCACCCGTTCAACATAGTGTTGGATTTTATTCACGCCAATAAGCCCCGTGTCGGCATCATTGATTGGGAGATGATGCTCATAATGCCAGCTAAGCGCGCAACAATTAATTATCTGTATCCAAGCACACAATCGGACTCTACAATTTTGGAGGCACAGAGAGCAGGGGATGTAGAGATGGCTAAGCGACCCTAAATTGCTCCAGAACTATACGATCCATGGTGCACAGATGTATACACAAAAGCGAGCGACATTTATGCATTGGGCTATCTATTCGACAGCAAGAGCTCCATCTCCATCTCCAAGCTTGTTGAGAAGTTGAGAGCCTATACCAACACTCTTGGCTATGGAATGCAAATCCAACCAAGAATCATGCTTCAATGCTTAAGCTTGTTGTCTTCTTCATCTTCATTAATATGCTATTATGCTATGCTAAGCAAGAAGAGTGATGATAAGTGAGGAGCTATTTCTTTTTCCTATGAATGATTCTTCTTCCTCTTCCCTACCCTTATTCCCTGCTAGCTCTCTCCACCTTCAAAGGTGTTTGAGGCCTTGAGACTGAGGCTTGGGATAGTTAATGCTTTTTGCAAAGTTTATGTTATGCTCGTGATGCATGAAGCTTTCTTCATTGCATCACTTAGGCCACAAGGAACACAAAGATTGTATTGTACCAAGTCTCTCTTGATGGAAGAATCTATAATACAAACACCTTCTGGAGGGGGGACCGGCTCCAAGTAAATCTTGTCCTCAACTATTGTTATGTCATAAAATCCAATATCTAACCAACCAAAATGCTTCTTTCATATTAAAGTGATAATTTAATGTGGGATAATAAACGAGAACAAGGGTTAGGATATAGACATGTGCTTATAGATCTATCTCAACATGGGGCCAATGGTAAAGGGGTCCAAACGAGAGATGGTCTATCAAAGAGCAAGGCTAACCAATGGAGCATAAATACCTTAGGGTTAGCTTCATTGAATACCTCCAATAGTTAGTGTTAAAAGTCCTTTGACCTTAGGTAAGCTAGGGCTATGCTTGAGGTGGGAACCCAGCCCAAGCTCGAGGTGCTTGTCATGCTTGATTGACTGAGATGCTTGAGATTCTTGAGGTGCTTGTCATGCTTGAGATACTAGGTCTGTACTTGAGGTGAGAACCTAGCCCAAGCGTGAGGGGCTTAAGGGCCAAGCTTATGGTGAGAACTAGGACCAAGTTTGAGGGGCTTATGGTGGCACAAAAGTCAAACTAGATCCGTACAAGGAGGGGGCAAGCCATGCAAGAAGGGGGGTGGTTGCTTGACCACCCTCTCTTCCAAAGGGTACCCCTTGCCCAAGAGGCAAGTAGGACACATGTCAAGCCCCTAGCTAGGTTACCCTCATGGTGTGCCTAAAGCCTATTTGTTGGCCTTCCAAGGGGTCCAATGATAATTCATTAGATTTAATTAATTAATTAGCATTATCATTCCCTCTCTCTCAAAGGGGAAAGGGGGACACTTGTCCCAAGGCTACCCTTGTTGCTTGGTATGACTCTTGCTTGTGATTGTCTAGGGGTCCAATGAGATTCAAGCATGAGCTACAAGGGGGGGTAGACCAAAGCAAGTAGGGGGCCTGCTTAGGGGGTATACTCTCAGACACACACTCACACACATTCTCATTATGTGAAGTGCAAAGTGAAAGAGCTTCCTCTCCTTCTCCAAGAAAGTAGAGAGGTTGAGAGCCTACACCAACACTCTTGGCTATGGAATGCAAATTCAACCAAGAGCCATGCTTCAATGCTTAAGCTTGCCATCTTCTCCATCTTTTACTATGCTATTATATATGCTAGCAGGAAGAGTGATGATAAGTGAGGAACTATTTCTTTCTCCTATGAAATGTTTCTTTTGCCTCTTCCCTACCCTCATTCCCTACTAGCTCTCTCCACCTTCGAAGGTGTTTGAGGTCTTGGGATTGAGGCTTGGGATAGTTAATGATTTTCACAAAGTTTATGTTATGCTCATGATGCATGAAGCTTTCCATCTTCATTGCATCACCTAGGTCACAAGGAACACAAAGATTGTATTGTGACAAGTCTCTCTTGATGGGAGAAACTATAATACAAATGCATATTGGAGGGGGGATTGGATCCACATAAATCCGGTCCTCAATTGTTGTCATGTTCTCTAAACTCTCTCTCTTGCAAAAGTATTGTTCATGCCAAGTTAACTAAATGCTACGTTTATGTTGCTTCCTTCAATTATGATCACCCACTATGCTCACAAAGTAATTTCACAACAGTACTCTCTTTACTTTCTGCTACTCTCAAGTAAATAAGCCAATTCCATTACATTGGTATCAAAGCATTTGGTTTCTCTTTTCTTGCTTAAGAAGAGAGCTCCTTAAGTGGCGTATAAATGGTTAATTTTGTTAATTATATTAGGGTAAGTGGGATTGGGATCTATTATCGATTTTGTTGAGCCTACTATGTGGGATATGGTGCACACCTTGGGAGCTTTGGACTTAATAATGGAGTCTTTTTAGACTTGCCTATGGCTTTACCATTATTGAGCCATAAGAAGTCCAAAAGGAGCTAGCCCTCGGCAATTCTGCAACATTAGACCCACTCCACTACTCTCTATAATTAACCACTTCCAGCCGTGGGTGTAGATACTTAAGAGCCAATTTTGAAAGGCTAAGAGGAGTGGCAACTAAGGTTTTGAATTGCCAAAGCATACACTAAGTACGTACAAAAATTTGTTAACATGGTTGAGAATAACCAAGAGAGTAGAATGAACATTGATAGATTTGATTTTTCACTTGAAGGTGCTAATGATAATGCTCCCTTGTTTGTCAATTATCTTGTTACTAGGCTGCAACAAGCTATGGGCAACTCTGCTTTGCAAGCCGAAGTTACTCAACAACTTCGCGCTTATGGGATTTCCCTTCCTCTTCAATAGGAGAGAGAGCTTAGGAGGCCTCTTGAAGAGACCCCCAAAAGAAGACTCTCTCCCATACAAGAGAAGGAATCCAAAGAGCAAGAAAGCAATGAAACTTTAAGTTTCTCTGAAGATGTGGCTCAATGAAGACGGCGGACTAGACAATCGTCAACTCCTCCCAAGAGGAAAATATCAACACATAGTCCTTCTCCTGGTCGTTCCAAAAGGGAAGAGCAGAAACAAAGGAAGAAAAGGGCAAGAAAGAGGTCACCCTCTTCTCCTTATTCTTCACCTTCCTCCTCTTCCGACGAAAGCTATGGCTATTCTCCTAAAGAATACAAGAGGGGAGGACATCGTAAATCATACCCTACATGGCAAAGGTCACAAAAGCTCAAGAAGTTCAAGGAGGGAGGAAAGAGTATCTCTTTTCTCACCTATGATGGAACCTTTGGTGCTACTGACAAAGTGTTGGCCTTCATCCAGCAATTTGATGAGGCCTTTGGAAACAAGGGCTTTACGGAGTCCTCCAAGCTACACCATGTAGCTATGCATTTCCAAAAATTGGCTTGTCAATGGTGGGCTAGCCTTTGTGGAAATGACGAAGCTCCAAAGACATGGAAAACTCTACGAGTTTCCATCATGAAGCAATTCCTTGGAAGCGATGCAAAGGAAAAAGTGCTCACCGAATGGTGCAGTTTGAATCTTCTCTCGCATGAGTCTATCCACAAATATGTAGACAAGTTTTGGGATTTACATCTCAAGGATACTGTCTTCCAAAAGATAGACTTTGCCGAGAAAAAGCAACAATCTTGTGTTGGATTACATGAAGAGATGGCCGAATACGTCAACTCTCAACGGTTTGGTTCTATTACCAAAGTAATCCATCACACCATGGTTGCTTCACGCATCAATTTCCAACAAGGGGCTAGACGGAATGTCAAGCCCACGAAAAACAAAGATAAAAATGATGCAAAGGGGAAAACCAATGCCCAAAATTTTTCCCAAGGCACCTCCAACAACAACAACAACAATCGGTCCAAGGAGAAGGGAGTTTACACAGGCAAAAACAAACTCTCTCTTGAAGATCTTTAAGCCTTTCACAATGACCATAAGTGTTTTAAGTGTGGGGAGCAAGGACATGGATATCGTTCTTACCCCAAGAAAAATATTTTCAATGAGACTCCTAGGGCTTCCACTATAGAAGCTCCAAAAGAGGATGCTCATTGCAAAGGATCATCTCTCTTTTATGCTTGGGGAAAGGTAATTGAGCATGATACCTTCATCTTGTTTGACCCTAGCTCTATTCACAACTTTATATCAATGGAGTTGGCCACCAAATTGGGCATTCAAGACTTTGAGATGGGAGATATTGTAATGGCTGACACAGCTTTCAAGGGACAGCAAGCCTCCGTTACTCCCTTGATTGGGAAGGTGAGGCTTCATGTCCAAAGGTATGTCGACAAAGAAGACTTTTCCATCTTTCCTCTCCAACATGAGGATGCTATGCTAGGGGCGCCATGGTTTGATCGCATGGCTGCCAACATGAAGTTCCCTGAAAGGAGAATCTACTTCACCTATAAGGGAAAGAACATGTATATAGATGCTAGTGAGTGTGGTCGTACTATACCACTTGTAAATCCTCCTGCTTTTGATAAGTCAATGAAGAGCTCTATTTTTGCGTACATGATTTTTGTGAAAGAGTCTCTAAAAGATCCTAATGTTTCATTGAATGTAAAATCTATCTTCTATGATAGATGAGTATGCTACTGACCCTAACTTTAGAGACATAATGTTAGCCCTAGCTTTGGGGAAGAAAGAGGAACCATTCACCTTGCATGATGGTTATCTTCTCCATGGCAATAGGCTATGTGTTACCCATTCCCTTTGTGAGAAAGTTATATATGAATCCCATGCTCCTCCCTATGTGGGGCATAGAGGCATTCAACCTACTCTCCTAGGAGTAGAGACGTATTTGTATTGGCCTACCATGAAAGTGGACATACAAGAGTATGTTTCAAAATTTGTAGTATGCCAAAAGACCAAGTATGATAGAGGGAAGCAACCTGGATTACTCCAGTCATTCCCTATCCCAAATTCACCATGGGAGAGTATATCCATAGATTTCACCTTTGGATTACCCAAGTCTATCCATGGGAATACGGGAATATGGACAGTAGTCGACAGGTTTAGAAAGCCAGTGCACTTTATTCCTGTCAAAAAGACTATTAAGGCACACCAAATGTCAACTCTCTTCATATCACAGATTTTCAAACACCATGGATTATGAACAAAAATCCTAGAATGACCAGTAAATTTTGGAAAGGTCTCTTTGAAAAATTAAGGACAAGGTTGAATTTCTCTTCGGCCTATCACCCACAAACGGATGGCCAAATTGAGATAGCCAATCTTATGATACTCGATCTACTAAAGACTTATTTACAGAAGTAGATCAACGCTCACAATGGAAAAAGTACTTACCTCTTGTAGAGTATGCCTGCAATAATACCTATGCGCATCTGTTGCACGTGTCAATGCAAGGAACTTGTCGATACACTGTGTGCGAGCCACAAATGGCTCCAAGCATGCAACTAGCCTAAACTAGTAAGCTCAAAGATGACGATGGTGTGTAACTCACCACTCTACGCTTGTAGTCGTGGAGGATTCCTCGCCGCGAAGAAGAAGGAGCCACCGCTGCGCCGCGCTTAAGCGCTTCGCCGCCACCGTGCTGTCATCGCAATGCTCGATCGCATACGCACACACACACACACACACACTCTCTCTCTCTCTCTCTCTCACGCATACACATACACACAAGGAGATGAAGAAGAAGAAGATGGAGATGGAGCAAGAGCACTCTTCAATTGCACAAATGAGAGAATGAGTGAATTTTAGGTTTAGTTGACTTTTATATGAGCTCACCCCATTCACACTTGGGCACCCATGCTTAGCCAACTAATCCCTTGAATGTTCCAGTTAGAGTGCACCTCTCATCGGTGATCACTGTTACCCTTTTCCTATTGGACCGACAAGCCCGGTACCTGACTCTACTCAATAAATAATACGGCGTCCGTCTTAGGTGATAGGAATGTGCGTGAGGGTTAACATGCCCCCCTTCCTGATGTAGATTCCGTCCTCGGAAGCTATTGAGTTGAAGCTCGTTCGTCGAGGTGGAAGAGCATTTGAGATGAATGTCCTTAGCCTTCTTCAGTCTCACTGCAAAATCAAACAACATTGGCACAATAATTGCATTCTCACATACAATTATAAAGCATATGCAGTTGTAGGCAGACAATTTGATTGGTAACAAAATTATAAACCGTTTGTCAGCAATAAACGTTAAATTACAATATAATCAAATGCATAAACAATTGTAAAGATAAAAAATTAAACTAGTCTGGGGTCGCTAATTTAACCGTCGAAAGGCACTAACGATCGACTATTAATACCATGGGCAAACTTCTCAACTTTCTCTGGTCAATTAAGTTGTTTAATCACGAGAGCCAAGTATTTCATGTCTGAGAGCTGACTAGAGGCTATACCTAGAAGACCTTGTAGTTAAGCTACGATAAAAGGAATTGCTCATGGAATCATCGCCTGACTTATTTTCTTTTCTTTGACCTTCCAAAGTCTTTTCACAGTGATTCAATTTTGATGTGTGTGCTTATTTTGTATGCCTTGGGTTTTTGCTTTTCAAGGAAAAGCGCCCACACTGGAACCTCTAGGGCTCTAGTACCATAGGCGATACATGTGAGTGAAGTACCGAATCAAGCTGGATTTCTCTTCCAGCTTAAGGTTTTACATTGTGGCACTTTGATTTTTTTTGTTTGTCCGTTTTCAGCATTTTAATTTTGTAACTTTGGGGGGTCATATAACAATGTTACCCTTCCCAGGCTCATCACATTAGTAAACTCCCTTTATAATACTTAAGCTAAAGGTCAATAGGGACTAAACCCACTAGAAAGCCCTAGTACATTTCACACAATGCTGCCTAAATCGGATTAAGAACCTAACTAACCATTGATTATTAAGAAGGCATTCCCATGGTATTAAGAGAAGATCTCTAATCCCTAGCTTGGTCAAACTAGCTTAGTCGGACTGATTGATTTTTAAACCTAGACAAGTGCTTATGAAAAAAAATTACACTGATTTAATGTTTGATACTAAGCAAATGCGTTGAATATTATGCTACCAATCATAATTAAAGCAGACAAACATGGATGCAAAAAAGATAAAGGGCAATGCTAATGGACAAGAAACACCTGTTTGTGTTGATGGTCGTGCTTGATTTGAAAAGTGGATGAGAGAAAGAGTACATGAAGGTCCAAATCCAAACCACAGCAACACGTTCCTGTACACATGAGGAAACACAAAGAATACCTCTAGGAGGCACATCAGTGGGAAGAAAGAACTTTTCTAATGTGTAAACTCTAAAATAGAAACACTCCTATCGTACTAATCTTACCTACCCTCCATCACTCAAGTGATGAGGATCAAAGGTGTTTTATGACATAGGTTTCTATTTCAGTGTACCGGATGTGAATGTGCATTGACTTTTATTATGTATACTCGTTTGCTAATTGCTCTTGCTCTTTATTATTTTTGTTTTTTGTGAGTATAAGGCTTTATATATACATTCCCTAAGATTGGGAGATTGCAAGGTCAGGGAGGAAGGTTGAGAGGGGAGTGAATGAATGATGACTGTCAGTAAACACTCCCCCCTTCCTTGGGTAGATCATATCGTTTGAAATGTGCTCGTCACCCTTTGAAACCAATTGTCCCTGTTGGTACCAGGTGAGGATTTTTGCCAGTCAGTTTTCTATTACCTTAGGTGTCTCGTTGAGTTGCAAGGGTGGTAAGGTACTCTCCCAATATCGAACTTGAAGTGGTTCATCAGGTGATTCTCGAACACTGGGAGGTGTGGATTCCTTTGTAGCTTTATGGAGCTCCACTATTGTAGGTGGAGGCTGTGGAAAAGCTTTTACCTCTATGGATGCATTACATGAGGAGCTAGAAGCTTCATGGGACTCCCCCCTTCCTGAGCTAGGTGGAACAAATTGTTCTTTCTTCGGTACCCAAACTAGCTCTGGAGCGGGTGTGTAGCATTCTATGATTTTTTTCTTTCCACGATCATCAATTTTTTTTGAAGCTACAGGATTGGACGCACATGGGTCAGGTGAGAGGTAAGAACACAATCTACGTTTTGGCACCCAGATTTGATCATTTCCTTGATAGTAGCCTTGGGCTTCCAATAGTCGTTTAGGAATCAACACCACGTTTCCTTACATTTTTTGGGACAAGTAGGACGTTTCTTACACGGCTTCTGTTTTTTAGCACTAGCTATGGTTGCTAAAGAAGCTTTAGGGACCCACTTGTATGTTTTTTTCGTTATATTAGGATGAGTCTTGTCAGAAGCTATATGCATTGCTTGTAGCATATTTAAGGGTACGGGCATTTCATCCCCCTCAGGTGTTACCCAAGTTGTCCCTCTGTTTCCCCAAGTGTCTATGGTTGCTGCTAAGTGGACCCAATCTACATTGTCCGACTTAGTCATCCCAGGTAGTACATCCATATAAGGAGAATCTTCCCCAACATTAGTGTCCGCTTTACACGTGTAACAATACTTCAATGGGGCCGAGTGAACTGTGGTGTCAGATATATTATCAATTATAAACCTATTTCTTAGGGGATGTGCTCGACCAATTACAAGATCCACTCGAATGACAGAATCTTAAAACTGCAGGTAGACATGGTTTTTAGACCAGTCATGCACCATTTTTGCTTCCCTCATGAAAGGAAGTCCTAAGATCATCTCCGATGCCATAGTGTGTTTGGAGAAATCCATAACAATGAAGGTAATCCTTATTTTATGTCCAAAGACCTTGATCTTGAGATCTTCTAGCATCCCAATAGGTTTAACAATAGACCCATTGGCCATCTTCACTACTATGGTTGTGGTCGCGAGGTGAGGACTTCCCATAGTTTCCCAGCAATTTTTAGTCACAATGCTAACCCCAACGCCACCATCAAGGATTCCCTTCATAGTCAAGCCCTTAGTAGTGATTGGTATGGTCGCATTGGATTCATCACCCTCAAAGTATTGTCCCAACTTGTTAATAGGTATTTCTATAACAAGGTTCTCATCTAGGTTGGGTTGTGGATCTAAGTATTCCTCCTCTATTGGCATCTCCCCAGCTCCATCCATCTGTGCAAATTGTGGTAGCCCAAACTTCAGTTCTCCATTGAGAAAGGCTCGAAGAGCTGAGATTAGCTCAGGGTCTTTATATAGTTTGGACATGATGGCTTCAGTCCCTTGACGTGGGGAAGATGGGATCTCCATTTCTTCGATAGGATCAAGTAGTCCCTTTGTAAACATTCTTTCCATCAAGAAGTGAGTACGCCCACTTTCCCATGACTTTAAGTCACTTTCTTCTTGGATGACACTAGGTATGTCTAAGGGTAAATGGACTTGGTGAGGTTGTTGTTACGTAGGGAACACGGTGTCTGTAATCTGGATCTGCCTAGGTATTGGTTCTAGATCCCTTTGGGTATCTTCTACCAAACTCCTTAATTGCTTGACTCGCTCGATCTCCTCTGTAGGGTTTGGATAAGTTCGTATCTTCTTCTCGAATCCTAGCTATTGTGGCTCATGAATATCTTTCTTGTGGGTTTCTATCTTAGTGCTTGTTTTGGTCTCCATGGTTTCACTTGAATTAGAATCCTCTTCAACGTCGTTCATATATACGGGGTCGTCACCAATCCTTATGTTGGTCTTTGAATTGGGGTCTGACTTCACTGCTTTTTGTGATCTCTTTCTTCGTGTTTTCTTCTTTTTTTGAGATTGGGCAATTGATGCCGTGTCTCTTTCCTCAAGAATATAATTTGGTTTTTGGAGCATCGATCGTGTGAGTATGTTTACTGGTACCACATGTGTACTTTGTGATGGCTCCTCGGTAACCTCAATCAAGTTTACTGGCATAATCTTTGGTGCATATGGATTATTTGGACATTGGGCAATCAAATGATCTATGCCACATCGATTACACATGAGTATCGGCATTGTAGATGTGCTCGCTTGATTGGTTTGCATTAGTGTGGCGTTCTTTTGTAGCCTAATAGGACACTCGGCCACACGATGCGGACCTCCACACTCATAGCATTGAAGAGGTGGTCTCTTAGTAGTGTAATTGATATTTTGGCCTCTTGCAGCAAGAGCAACTACTTGATAGAAAGGTTTGACTTGTCCCCAATAGTCCTCCATATAGTATTGTGGACTTTCTTCAAGCGCATCAATGCCATAGGCAATATTAGGGTTGATATGTTCTTCACAGTCTTCCAAACAAGAAATAGATGACTCACAGCCCACTTGATTAACAGAAGTGATTCTCGGATGTGGTGGTTGCGGTCCTAGCAGTGGAGGTGGTAAGGGTGTTGTTTGAACAACATTTTGGGCCCTAGGGACCATGTGTTGTGTTGTTCGTTCAAGAGGTGGGGCCGGCATCAATGCAGGCACTCGAGGTGTGTCTGTCCATGCTAAGGTTGGTCTATTGGCCATAGTGTGCTTAAATACTATGCAATCCTTAGCTTGATGACCATACCTCCCACAGGCATTGCAGTTCCCATTAAATTTTACTCTAAAAGTAGCGCATTCACTGGTACTATGCGGTCCATAGCATATTGAGCACCATTGTTGCTCCCTTCTTGGATACGTATGATTGTTTTGCGGAGCACGATTGTCTCTAAGACTCTCCTGAATAGCCTTGGTGAGATCTGCTAAAGTCATCTCAGATATCTTTGGCTCCTTAGCAATAGGCTTTAGGGTCATTGGCTGATGCCCCGATGCTTGTGAGCTAATAGATTTAGGCTCAACATACACTCTTTCTCCTTGAATCATTAAATTATCCTCCAATTGGATCGCATTGGTGGTGACTGATTCCCAAGTGGTGATACCTCTAATGACTAGGCCATTATAGATATTCTCATGCCGTAATCCCCTAATGAATCTATCAAGCAATTGATTATTATTGAAGCGCTCATTTGGATTACAATGAGAATTCAAATGCTTTAAGCGACTTGATCACCAACTCTCCTTCCTCTCGTTGGGCTTTCTGGAGCTGAGAGGCTACACCCCAAAGCACTCCCTCTCGTATGTATTCTTTCAAGAACAATCTCCTAAGAGTAGGGTAAATCGTTTTTTCTTCCACCCTTAGGGTTCTATACCACTCCCCTGCCTTCCCACTTAAGGTTAGGCTTAAATTATTACTCTTATGTAGGTCATTGTGTTCTCCTAGAGAATCGCATATTTGTTCAAACACTTCGATATGCTTTCTCACATCCCCGTCTCCACTGAATTTTTGTGTGAGCTTGCTATTTGTATTGCCTTACTTCTAGGTTCTCTATCAGACGTGTTACACATATTCTCAGCAATAGATCTACCAATAGCTTGAGCAAATGTTGCCAAGTCACCTAAGTGATCAGGCACTGTGGGTGAAGGCGCTCTAGAGACTACATGTGGAGTAGGTATTGGCATTGGGCTTGGCGCATAGAAAGCCCTTGGGTTCCACGTTTGGTACGGTGTTGTGCCATGTGGCGGCCCAAAGTTCATATGGGTATAGCAAACGTCGGATGTGACATGCTAATGCTAGCCGGTATGGTCCCATGGAAATAGGAGCTTGGTTGTTGTGGTTGTGGAGCATAGGTAGTTGAAACAATGGGAGGGGTAGGAATACATGAGTACGAGGATCCATGGGTGTATACAATTGGTACACACTTATAGGTACTGTTGTCGGCATTGAGCTACCATATAGCGGTGCTTTACTAGCAAATGAGGTCCATGGCGTGTTTCTTGGCATGCCCATCATTGGAGTAGGCATGGTAGCTGTGGTGTCATCAAGAGAAAGATGAGCTAAACTTGGAAAAGTAAAGATACCACTTGTAGGCTCAGATTGCATTGAGACCCTTGGCGAAACAACATATGGAGAATCCATCGGACTTACTGAGGGAGTCTCCATTTGCGATAAGGTTGGTTGTTTAGCCTTCCCTGTATCCAAGAATCTCATGAGACCCGTTGAAGGCATGTGAATCCCCTTGTTCTGTCTCTCTAGCTCAATAACCCTATGGATGACCTCACAAACTCTTTGTTGTTGATCCTCCACACTAGTAGCACCCGTTGTGGATTGTAGGACATCTAACCAACCCACGTGATAGGTGTGACCTGTGTATAGGTTAGTTAGAGTTTTAGTTTGTAGTTCGTACTCCCAGTTCTCATTTAGAAACGCTCCATCTAAGCTTGAGATGCTAGGGGTGTCCTTTGAGCTAGATGCAATGTTGCTTTCTAGGGGTTGGACCTTAGTGGTTGCTAAGTCAGGAGCACTCGATTGCTCTCCTAGCAAGGATATTGACATAGGGGCTTTCGCTTTTAACTCTCTTCGTTGCTCCACCTTGCGTAAGCTCTCGATTTTCTTTCCCTAGCCGCAATGATATATCACTCAACCTCTCGCACTTCGGCAAGGCTTCTACCATCAGGTGATATGACCTCGGAGGGGAATAGCTCTGAAGAGTCAGGGGGTGCAATGAATGAAGTATTCATGTGCACACTCTCTAAGGGCATAGGGTCTACGTTGGTCATGAATGGCGAATTTACTTCCCCACCCCCCTCATTTACATCATTAAGTCTATGTTCGGAGCGAGTGGCTCTACTAAAGGTTTCCTTCAAGCGGCTAAGCACGGTCGGCTCGGACCGTGGGTCCATGGCATGCATGTCTTGGCTTGAGCTATCGAGATTAGGCATTGGGAAACCCTCCATGATGTCGTAGTCAAAGGAAGAGTCACTAGCCACTATGTTTGGGTCTTGGTTTGTACTACCTTGAGTCCCCGTCGAGGGCCCGAAACCTAAGGTAGGTGGATAATGAGAACTTCGTAAGTCAAAATTCTCTCTAGTTGCACTATCTCTAGCACACAACCGGAGCGCAGATGCATGTGCCTTTGGCACCCTACAAGCGTCGGCGAATAACCTCAAAGGTTAACCGCTTACTTTTTTAGGCGTTCGTTTTCACTCGTTTTTTTAATGTTTTTTAATGATCGTTTTTTTTAATTAAAGTGTGCGATAGCTCGAAACGAGCATATCACTCAGAGGGTCGCGGTGTGCTTTACAACACAACGTTCGGTCACCTGAAGCTCCGTTGGTCCTCAAAAAGGTCGATTTTTAGCTACGTGTGAAGCTAAAATACGTAATTTTAAAGGGAGACTGAGCCTGAGCTTGAGCATGAGCTTGGGGTTGAGTCTGGGGTTGGGTGTATAGGATATTCCCGATCCCGGTCCTGCCTTTAAAATTTTAATTTTTAATTTTTAATCACGAGCACACATACACTCTACCTACCTACTTCCAACTAATACACCTACTGTTACACACTAACACACTTCATTAGCTCTAACAGATCTACTTCCTACTTATTGTACTTTACACAGAACTAACATTATGGATCTACAACCTTAATACTAACACCTTATCACAGAGAAAACACGGTACCTTTCAAAACCTCATTAACAAAGAAATACAGAGCAACAAAAAAAACTCCTTCTTCTCAACACACACACCCTCCTTCCCTAACTTTCCTGCAATTGAAATTGCACCACAAAGAAGCACAGAGTGTCATTCAAGCTTAGTGTATGGCATTTCCCCTGCAGCGGTGCCAAAAATGTACACGTCTGTCGCACGTGTCAATGCAAGGAACTTGCCAATACACTGTGTGCGAGCCACAAATGGCTCCAAGCACGCAACTAACCTAAACTAGTTAGCTCAAAGATGGCGATGGTGTGTCACTCACCACTCTACGCTTGCTGTCGTCAAGGATTCCTTGCTACAAAGAAGAAGGAGCCGCTGCTGCGCCGCGCTCAACCGCTTCGCCGTCGTGGTGCCGTCGTCACAATGCTCGATCACATACACACTCTCTCTCTCTCTCTCTCTCTCTCTCTCTCTCTCTCTCTCTCTCTCGCATACACACACACACAAGGAGATGAAGAAGAAGAAGATGGAGATGGATCAAGAGAACTCTTCAATTGCACAAATGAGAGAATGAATGAATTAGGTTTAGTTGACTTTTATATGAGCTCACCCCATTCACACTTGGGCGCCCATGCTTAGCCAACTAATCCCTTGAATGTTCCAGTTAGAGTGCACCTCTCATCGGCGATCACTCTTACCCTTTTCCTACTGGATCGACAAGCCAGGTACCTGACTCTACTCAATAAATAATACGGCATCCGTCTTAGGTGATAGGAATGTGCGTGAGGGTTAACAATACCGTACATACTTCTACGGGAAAAGCACCTTTTGAGATCATAGAGGGAAGACCTAAAAGTCCCTTGCTACTTAAAGTTCATGGGAAGATCTTCGCTCTACCGATGAGTATAGCCGTGACCTATAATAATTCTTTCAAAAGATTAAGGAGGCTATATCCATCTCTCAACAAAGGCAAAAAGTTACTGCAGACAAGCAAAGAAGAGCCTTATCATTCAAAGAAAATGATTGGGTATTACTTAAGTTTTTTAAGGCATGATTAAGGCAAACAATGAGCAAAAATCCTACGGGCCATCAACAATATTATGCTAAGCTAGCAAAAAGATACTATGGTCCTTTCCAAATCTTGAAGCCTATCAATGAGATGGCTTACCAACTCAAGTTGCCCAACCATTGGCTCGTACACAATGCTTTTCATGTGAGCCTACTCAAGCACTATAAAGGAGAGCCACCAAGTGAACCAATTATTGAAGACCCTCCCGAAGTTGAAGACCAAGAAGAGGTGATACAACCCAAAGCTATTATTTGGCATGACGACAAGTTACTACAACATGGTAGGATATCCAACAGTATCTTATTAAGTTCAAAAATTATCCTTTTGAAGATGCTAGATGGATGCAAGGAATACAACTTAAGGATAGTATGAACCTTGTCAATGCTTACAATGCTAAATTAGAGTAAGCACATGTACAAATTTCTTGTAAATGACCAATGTTTTTGTCTTATAAGACTAGTTCCCTTTTTATTCTGCACAAATTAAAATACTATGCATGCTTAGCATCATGTTTGTGATGACGACGTCTCTCAAACGCCAAGTAGAATTTGTCACTCTACTTGGGAGAATGAAATTGACTAAAGAGCAGACATGCTTGTGGAAACTATGTCTCCCTAGCACTAAATGGATTAGTCATCCATCTTGGAAAGATGTCGTAGGGTAAAAAGGGATCCTCTACCCAATAAGTAAGATTGACTAATGACTAAGGCTTTATCTCTTCTACCTCATAGTCGAGGACCACTATGATTTCAAGAGAGAGATAATGTCATAAAATCTAATATCTAACCAACCCAAATGATTTCCTCATATTAAACTAATCATTTAACGTGGGAGAATAAATGAGAACAAGGGTTGGGATATAGACATGTACTTATAGATCTATCTCAACACGGGGCCAATGGTAAAGGGGCCCAAATGAGAGATGGTCTTTCAAAGAGCAAGGCTAAGCATAAAGACCTTAGGGTTAGCTTCATTGAAGACCTCCAATAGTTAATGTTAAAAGTCCTTTGACCTTAGGTAATCTAGGGATGTGCTTGAGGTGGGAACCCAACCCAAGCTTGAGGTGCTTGTCATGCTTGATGAGTGAGATCTTTGAGATGCTTAAGGTGCTTGTCATGCTTGAGATTCTAGGTATGTACTTGAGGTAAGAACCAAGCCCAAGCTTGAGGGTTTTGAGGGCCAAGCTTATGGTGAGAACTAGGGCCAAGGTTGAGGGGCTTAAGGTGACACAAAAGTCAAACTAGATCTCTACAAGGAGGGGGCGAGCCATGAAAAAAGGGGGGGTGTTTGCTTGACCACTCTCTCTCCCAAAGGGCACCCCTTGCCCAAGAGGCAAGTAGGACACATGTCAAGCCCCTAGCTAGGTTACCCTCATGGTGTACCTAAAGCCTATTGGTTGGCCTTCCAAGGGGTCCAATGATAATTTACTAGATTTAATTAATTGTTTTAGCATTTATCAGGCCCTCTCTCTCAAAGGGGAAAGGGGGGCACTTGTCCCAAGGCTACCCTTGTAGCTTGGTATGATTCTTGCTTATAATTGGCTAGGCATGGAGCGGTCCAATGAGCTTCAAGCATGAGCTACAAGGGGGGGTAGACCAAAGCAATAAGGGGGGACTGCTTAGGGGGTATACTATCCCACACACACTCACACACACTCTCATTGTGTGAAGTTCAAAGTGAAAGAGCTCCCTCTTCTTCTCCAAGAAAGTAGAGAGGTTGAGAGCCTATACCAACACTCTTGGCTATGGAATGCAAATCCAACCAAGAGCCATGCTTCAATGCTTAAGCTTGCCATCTTCTCCATCTTCATTACTATGCTATTATGTATGCTAGCAAGAAGAGTGATGATAAGTGAGGAACTAGTTCTTTCTCCTATAAAATGTTTCTTCTTCCTCTTCCCTACCCTCATTCCCTGCTAGCTCTTTCCACCTTCAAAGGTGTTTGAGGTCTTGGGACTGAGGCTTGGGATAGTTAATGCTTTCCACAAAGTTTATGTTATGCTCGTGATGCATGAAGTTTTCCATCTTCAGTGCATCACCTAGGTCACAAGGAACACAAATATTGTATTGTAACAAGTCTCGCTTGATGGGAGAAACTATAATACAAATGCCTATTGGAGGAGGGACCAGCTCCACATAAATTCGGTCTCAATTGTTGTCATGTTCTCTAAACTCTCTCTCTTGCCAAGTTAAGTAAATGCTATGTTTATGTTACTTCCTTCAATTACGTTCACCCGCTATGCTCACAAAGTAATTTCACAAAAATACTCTCTTTAATTTCCGCTACTCTCAAGTAAATAGGCCAATTCCATTATAGTCATGTTCCCTAATACTCTCTCTTGTAAAAGTATTGTTCATGCCAAGTTCATTAAGTACTATGTTTATGTTGCTACCATCAATTAAGTTCACCCTCTATGTTTTCGAAGGAATCTCACAAAAATGCTCACTCTAATTCTCTTAATTCCGCTATTCTCAAAGTTCATAGGCCATTTCTATTTCTTTGGTATCAGAGCATTTGGTTTCTCTTTTCTTGCTTAACACTAGGTTGGTAATGGGACACTTTTATGTCCTAGGACACTTTTATGTCCTGTTAAGTGACCATTTTCCTTGAATTATGTCAAGAGTTTCAAAATGAATTTGAGGTGCTATCTGTCTAGAAAGTTGTCTCATGAGCTGAAAAAAACTCGACATTTTTTTGGAATATCAATTCCATCTCTAACCTTGTCCTTGCACAACATTTCACAACCTAAACTGTGTGAAAAAACGGGTCCTATTTTTGGCTTTTTTCAACTTTTTGCAACTATACCACTCTAGAATTCATGTTTGTGAGGTCTATAATGCTAGAGAACTATCTTTAGTAGTCCTCAACATGTTCTGATGCTTCTAGGGAGAAATAAATGTTAAAATTGTAAGTTATGACCAAATTACAAAAATTATCAAATCCTGTTTTTTAGCCAATTTTAGCTCTTCTATAATTTTTTTGCTGGCTTTCATGATATCCAAATGCAATTTTGATTTTCTATGTCGCATATTGTAACATAAAGCTAATATTCCTTGAGTTTTGGGGCACCTAATACCCTATTTTTCATAGTAGACAACGATGGTTGATTTTTTCAATTACAGAAGAAAACGAAACATTCTAGTATATCAAGTATAGCTTTTTCAATATTGTTAGTTTCTTGTGACAACTACATGCATTTTGTAGGTAGTAACCATATCTAGTCATAAGGATCAAATTTGGCTAGATATTGAATAGTTTCTATGGGATTCTACAACTCATAATGTTGAACCCAGTTTTTTCATGTTTGCTGTATTTAGCACTTCATCTTTGTCCCCAAGATTCCCCTTGTAAGAGATGTATTATTGTTTTGACATGCTCCATGGCTCCTTATGAACGTAAAGGACAATAGGGAACTAAGAAAACATGCATATATTATATGTATTGAGCGTGGCTATAGAAACTTTGATGATAGGTTTGCAGAATGATAAAAATTCAACTTTTTTGTACCTATTTCTTTTGGCAAAACAAAAAATAGTGAGTGAGAAGCAATCATATGTTCAGATCACCAACCCATTGAAGTTAACTAGGGAATTTATCTCAAGTCCTACAAAAATCCCTAATCTTATTTTTATGCAATAAAACGTAAGAAATGACAGTTTTGATGAAAATGTACTGGTCCATCAAGTTTGGAGGCTTCGTGTGACCAAAAGATGAGAAATTTTACAAGTTTCTTATTTTTTCCATGTGTAGTAAGTCTTGAACTATAACCTCATGAAAGGATTTTACAAAATGAGTGGATCTACTATGGTTTTGGAGGTTTTTTTCAAAACCCTGAAAGGACACTTTTATGTCCTGTTAGGTTACCAACCTAGTGTTAGGAAGAGAGGTCCTTAAGTAGTCTATGGATGGTTGATTTTGTTAACTATATTAGGGTAAGTGGGACTGGGATCTATTATCGATTTTGTTGAGCCCACTATGTGGGATATGGTGCACACCTTGGGAGCTTTGGTATTAATAATGGGGTCTTTTTAGACTTGCCTACGGCTTTACCATTATTTAGCCATAAGAAGTCCAAAAGGAGCTAGCCCTCGGCAATTCTGCAACATTAGACCCACTCCACTACTCTCTATAATTAACCAATTTGAGCCGTGGGTGTAGATACTTAAGTGGTGATTTTCAAAGGGTAAGAGAAGTAGCAACTAAGGTTTTGAATTTTCAAAGAATACACTAAGTAAACACATAAGTATAATTAGCAGGGCTGACAATAACCAAGAGAGTAGAATGAACATTGATAACTTTGATTTTGCACATGAAGGTGCTAATGGTGATGCCCCCATGTTTGTCAATTATCTTGTTACTAGGTGGCAGCAAGCTATGGGCAACCCTGCTTTGCAAGCCGAAGTTACTCAACAAATTCATGCTTATGGGATTTTGCTTCCTCTCCAAGAGGAGAGAGAGCTTAGGAGGCCTCTTGATGAGATCCCCAAAAGAAGACTCTCTCCCATACGAGAGGAGAAATCCAAAGAATAAGAAAGTTATGAATCCCTAAGTTCCTCTGAAGATGTGGCTCCACAAAGACGGCGGTCTAGACTATTGCCAACTCCTACCAAGAGGAAACGGTCAACACATAGTCCTTCTCCTCGTCATTCGAAAAGGGAAGAGAGGAAACAAAGGAAGAAAATGTCAAGAAAGAGGTCACCCTCTTCTCCTTCTTCTTCACCTTCCTCCTCTTCCGATGAAAGCTATGGCTATTCTCCTAGAGAATACAAGAGGGAAGGACATCGCGGCCAAGGTCACAAAAGCTCAAGAAGTTCAAAGAGGGAGGAAAGATTATCTCTTTTCTCACCTATGATGGCACCTTTGGTGCCACAACAAAGTATTGTCCTTCATCCCAGCAATTTGATGCGGCCTGTGGAGACGAGGCCCTTCACGAAGTCCTCCAAGCTACACCATGTAGCTATGCACTTCAAGAAATTGGATCGTCAATGGTGGGATAGCCTTCGTGGGTTGGCAATGGCAAAGCCCCAAAGACATGGAAAACTCTATGAGTTGCCATCATGAAGCAATTACTTGCAAACAATGCAAAGGATAAAGTACTTACCGAATGAATGGTGGAGTTTGAAGCTTCTCTCCCATGAGTCTATTCACAAATATGTATATAAGTTTTTGGATTTACATCTCAAGGCTACTCTCTTCCAAAAGATAGACTTCACCGAGCAAAAACAACAATTTTGTGCAGGATTACCTGAAGAAATGGCCGAGTATGTCAATTCCCAATCGCCTGGTTCTATCACCGAAGTAATCCACCACACCATGGTTGCTTTCCACATCAATTTTCAAAAAGGGGCTAGATGGAATATCAAGCCCATGGAAGAAAGAGACAAAAATGATGAAAAGGGAAAAACAATGCCCAAAATTCTTCCCAGGGCATTTCCAATAACAACAACAGAAATAATCGGTCCAAGGAGAAGGGAGTTTTACAAAGGTAAAAGCAAACTCCCTCCTGAAGATCTTGAAGCTTTTCAAAAGGACCATAAGTGTTTTAAGTGTGGAGAGCAAGGACATGGCTATCGTTCTTGCCCCAAGAGAAATGCCCGCAGTGAGACTCCTACAGCTTCCACCATGGAAGCTCCAAAAGAGGATGCTCGTTGCAAAGTATCACCTCTCTCCTATGCTTGGGGAGAGGTAAGGGAACATGATTCCTTCATCTTGTTTGACCCGCGCTCTACTCACAACTTCATATCAAGTTGTGCATTCAAGCTTTTGAGATGGGAGATATTGTAATTGGTGACACAACTTTCAAGGGACAGCAAGCCTCCGTTACTCCCTTGATTGGGAAGTTGAGGCTTCATGTCTAAAGCTATGTCGACATAGAAGACTTTTTCATCTCTCGTCTCCAACATGAGGATGCTATCCTAGAGGCACCATGGTTTTGTTGGGGTATAAAGCCCAATGTGGTCGCCCAGGTAAGTGGGCGGGCCGCCAGGTATGTACACATATTCTTTTGTTAAAACCTAATAAGAACTCACTATGCTCTACACATTACAGTAGAGCGAGTTCACCATATCGTCGTGCTCTTCTTCTCGCACTCTCTCTCGCGTCGCACTTCCGCTCGTACTCCTTCAACTGGTATCAGAGCTCAGATCGAGGCTCGGGGCAGCACTGCAGGAGGCTAGAATCACCAGCTCAGATTGGAGTGAAATTCGATAGGCAAAGACACGGCCCCAAATCTTGTGGGAAAGCCAGTAGGGCTTGGTGTGCTCAGAATTTCATTCTGAGGTCATCTCGTTCACCGTTCGGCTTCCACAAAGTTCTGCGCAGGCCATTTTCGACTACGTGGTCTCAGCGGGTGCAGATCCGACTCTGCAAATTTGGGGTTTTCGACCTACGGCTGCAGGTGCTGAGGATATCGACACTCCCAGAGTGTTGATTTGTGGCTGTCTACACATCGAAGGACGGCTCACAGTTCTTGGAGGCGTGTCACATACGACACAGGCGCATCTACACACAGACTATAGGCGACATCCACTAGTTCATTAGGTTGATATTGGTTCAGAGGTCAGTTTACAGGGGAAACTCTGCCATATTTTTCCCAGGAAAGTAAACCACTGTGAAGCGTAGCTATGGCTGGATCACAGGACACTGCTCTTTACAATATCAAGAAGCTGGATGGAACCAATTTCCCATTGTGGAAGAAGCAGATTTGGCACGTGTTGGTACAAAAGAAGCAGATAAAACCTATAAAGCTCAAGGGGATAAAACCAGAAGATATGGACGAAGATGAATGGACCGAAATGGATGAATTGGCACTTTCTACCATTATGCTGACTTTGGCAGAAAGCGTTTACTTCAATGTGGCAGACGAGATGTCGGCTTATCAAGCATGGTTAAAGCTGAGTGATCTTTATGAGAAGCAGAGTGCAGCTTCACAGGTATACTGGCTTAAGAATCTTGTTGACCACATTGCCGGAAAGTTGGGACACTTTTCGCACAGCTTTGAGTAATTCTGCACCTCCAGATGGTTTGAACATAGCAGGTGTAGAAGGAAGTCTGCTTACTGAAGAAACCAATAGAAAGACAATGGACAAAGGCAAAGGAACAGCCTTAGTTGTCAGGGGAAGGACCAAAGAAAAGTACAAAGGTGGAAAGAGGAATCAGTCTCGTAGCAAGTCCCGCAATGCTAAAGGCAAGAGTGACATAGAATGCTACCATTGTGGCAAGAAGGGTCACATGAAAAGAGACTGCAGAGAATGGAAAGCAAAAAAAGGCAAAGAGAAAGCTGAAGACCATGGTGAGAAGAACAAGTCCTCAGTGAAGATTCAAGAAATAAATGTGACAAACACTGTTGCAGAGGATGACAGTCTAGTGTCAGGAGACATCTACTTCTTGAAGAATACAATGGACTCAGCTCTTCTTACAGCATCTGATGGAAATGCACTGAGTGACTGGATTACAGACTCAGGGGCATCACTTCATGTGTCTCCAAACAAGGAGTGGTTTACCTCTTATGTCACCACTAAAGATCATGTTCGGCTAGGCAATGGGCAGACATGTGAGATCTTAGGTGTTGGAGATGTTCAATTGAAGTTTCAGAATGGCTCTTCTTTCACGCTGAAGAATGTGAGACATGTTCCCGCAATTACAAAGAGCTTGATCAACACAGGTTTACTTGATGATGCTGGCTACGTCACCACTTTTGGACAGAACATGTGGAAGATATCCAAGGGTTCTATGACAATAGCACATGGAGTAAAGTCTGGAGGACTTTACATGATTTATATATCAAATGTCTCTAAAAATGTAATCAATGTAACCGAGCAGCCGAATGTTTCTTTGTGGCATAGCCGGTTAGGACATATGTCCAAGAAGGGAATGGTAATCTTGTCTCGTTCTGGTTATTTGCCTGGCTTTTCATTTAATGATTCTGAATTCTGTGAACATTGTCTGTATGGTAAGCAAACACAGCAGCCACATAAGCATATTAGCAGTAGAAGAGATACACAGTTGGCACTTGTTCATAGTGATTTGTGTGGACCTATGCCTAACCTATCTCTAGGGGGAGATTCTTACTTTATCACATTTATAGATGATTACTCAAGGAAAGTATGGGTTTACTTTCTCAAGCACAAGTATGAAGCGTTTAGTGTTTTCAAAACGTTTGTGACACTTGTGGAGAATCAGAGTGGCAAGAAGCTTAAATGCTTACACACGACAATGGTGGAGAGTATGTTTCAAAGGCCTTTCAGGACTTTTGTGAGTCAAAAGGTATAAAACGTGAACTTACTGCTCCTTACAATCCTCCTCAAAATGGTGTTGCTGAGAGGATGAATAGGACCATACAAGAGAAGGTCAGAAGTATGTTGTCTAATGCACAGCTGCCAAATGGGTTTTGGGCTGAAGTTGTATCAACAGCTGTTCATCTTGTAAATAGATCTCCTAGCAAGGTTTTGCAGAAGGATTCAGTGCCAGAGATGGTATGGTCAGGCAAACTGCCCTCATACAAGCATCTCAGAGTCTTTGGCTGTGAGACATATACTCACGTTCCAAAGGAATTTAGGAACAAACTTGAGCCAAAGAGTAGAAAGTGCATCTTTCTAGGCTATGGTAATTCTGGTGAGATGGGGTACAGACTTTGGGATCCCGAATCCAGAAAGGTTGTCCGCAGCAATGATGTTCACTTTAATGAATCCAAATATCACTCTAAACCAGAGAGGGTTGAGGAGATTAGAAGAGTTGTCTTCCAAGAAGATGGACCTGCACGTGCAAGACAAAATGTCAGGGCTCAAGAGGAGCAAGGACAGGATAGAGTGGAACCATAGGTTGTGGCTGAGCCTGAGCCACCTATTGTGCGTAGATCTGGACGTATCACGCGACCTCCTGATAGGTTTGTTCCATCTATGAACTATGTCATGTTGACTGATTGCAATGAGCCTTCATGTTACAAGGAAGCAGTGCAAATGAAGGAGTCCAGGAATTGGCAATTGGCCATGCAGTCAGAGATGACAGCTTTGCATAAAAACAAGACATGGAAGCTAGTTAAATTACCACAGGGCAAAAAGGCTCTACCTTGTAAATGGGTTTACAGGTATAAGATCACCGCTCATGATAGTCAGCCAAAGTACAAAGCAAGGCTTGTTGCCAAGGGCTTTAAGCAAGAACAAGGCATTGACTTTGATGAAGTCTTCTCTCTGGTGGTCAAGATGACTACATTGAGATGCTTTCTTGCATTGGTTGCCATATTAGATTTGGTGTTGCACCAAACGGATGTCAAGACAGCGTTCTTGCATGGTGATTTAGATGTGGAAATTTACATGCAGCAGCTAGAAGGGTTTGTTGAGAAAGGCAAGGAAGATTGGGTATGCCAGTTGTTAAAGAGTCTTTATGGCTTAAAACAATCACCGAGGGCATGGTACCATAAATTCCACAAGTTTATGCTTTCTCAAGGCTACAAACGTAGTGAGTTCGATCACTGTCTATATACAAAGAAGGCTAAGGATGGCAGTTGGCTTATCCTTATTTTGTATGTGGATGACATGTTGATTGCTGGCAAGCACTTGTAAGAAATTTCAGCTTTGAAGTCAAAGATGGCAAAATCGTTTGACATGAAAGACATGGGTGAGGCAAGTCATATACTTGGTATGCGCATTGAGAGAGACAGATCAAAGAAGTTGATTTGGTTATCTCAAACAGAGTATATTGACAAGGTTTTGCAACGTTTCAATATGGAGAAGGGAAAGGCATTGAGTGTTCCATTTCCACCATATGTGAAACTTAGCAAACAAGATTGTCCTTTGTCTGAGGAAGAACATGCTGAAATGGATAAGATTCCATATGCGTCTGCAGTGGGTAGTTTGATGTATGCAATGATTGCTACTCGCCCAGACATTGCATTTGCAGTGGGAGTAGTAAGTCAATACATGTCAAACCCAGGCAAGAAACATTGGGAGGCAGTGAAAAGAATATTGAGATACCTGAAAGCTACAAAGAGTATGCGTATATGCTATGGGAGTCAGGAGCTAAGTGTAAAGGGTTTTATAGACTCAGATTATGCAGGTGACTTAGACAACCGAAGGGCTACATCAGGGTATGTCTTTACATTGGCTGGTGGAGCAGTATCATGGCGTTCTAGATTACAAGATTGTGTTACTCAGTCTACTACAGAGGCTGAATATGTTGCAGCATCAGAGGCATGCAAAGAATCAATTTGGCTTAATCGACTAGTAACAGATTTGGGAATCAAAGAAGAGATGCATGTGTTATATTGTGATAGTCAAAGTGCTATACAATTGGCTCGCAATCCAGTTTATCACTCAAAGACAAAGCATGTGGATGTGAAGTATCATTTCATCAGGGAAATGCTCGAGGATAAGTAGCTTCAGCTTTTCAAAGTTCACACCACAGAAAATCCTGCTGATCTACTTACAAAAGGACTTCCCTCAGAGAGCTTTGCGCATTTTCGCAAGCAGTTAGGTGTAGGGTAGTACATCACTTCTCTACATCTCTTGTATATTAGCTTGTATAGTAGCTTCTCTCACACTTAAAGTATAACATTGGACTTTAAGTGGGAGGTTGTTGGGGTATAAAGCCCAATGTGGTCGCCCAGGTAAGTGGGCGGGCCGCCAGGTATGTACACATATTCTTTTGTTAAAACCTAATAAGAACTCACTATGCTCTACACATTACAGTAGAGCGAGTTCACCATATCGTCGTGCTCTTCTTCTCGCACTCTCTCTCGTGTCGCACTTCCTCTCGTACTCCTTCAGGTTCAACCACATGGCTGCCAACATGAAGTTCGTTGAAAGGAGAATCTACTTCACCTACATGGGAAAGAGCACGTATATAGATGCTAATGAGTCTGGTTGTACTATACCACATGTAAATTCATTGGCTTTTGATAAGTCAATGAAAAGCTTGGTTTTTGCGTATATGATTTTTATCAAAGAATCTAGTAATGACGCTAATGATTTATCAAATGAAAATGGTAGGAATAAGAAGAGTTAGACTTTTCTACTTTTTTAAATGGATTCCATGATGTTTTTATCGATGATATCCCTATGGACTTACCTCCAAAACGAGGGGATGATAGCCATCGAATTGAGCTCCTAAATGGAAGCTCACCGCCTAACAGGCCTCCTTATCGAGTTTTCCAAGCTTAACAAGAGGAGATTATGAGACAAGTACAAGAATTGGTAAACAAAGGGATGGTGAGGCCTAGCTCCTCTCCCTTTTGTTCTCTAGTCCTTTCGTGCAAAAGAAAGATGGTACATACCGTATGTGTGTAGTCTATCGAGCACTAAACCATATCACTATCAAAAACAGATTTCCCATGCCTCGGGTAGAGGATCTATTTAATAAGCTACAAGGCTCTACCTACTTCACTAGGATTGACCTTAAAAGTGGCTGTCATCAAATAAGGATAGTGGATGAAGATATCCTAATACCGCGTTTTGTACAATGTTTGGTCTTTATGAATATCTAGTCATGCCTTTTGGCTTTACCAATGCAGCAGCCACATTCAATCGTTTGATGGAGAAAATATTTAGACCCTATAGCAAGTTCACTGGAGTGTTCTTTGATGATATCGTCATCTACTCCAAGTCCTTCGAGGAACACAAGAAACATCTTCAAGTGACTTTTCAAGCATTGAGGGAGAACAAGCTTTTTCTCAACCAAAAGAAAAGCAAATTTTTCCTTCAAGAGATTCAATACTTAGGTCATATTATCTCTCAAGATGGTATCCGTATGGATACATCAAAGTTAGAGGTACTAAAAGCATGGCCTAATCCAAGGATGAGCTAAGAAGCTCTATTGGTATGTGTGCATACTATAGATGCTTCATAGCTTTATTGGTATAGTATATGTGCATACTATAGATGCTTCATAGTAAAAATTTCTCAAATAGTAGGACCATTACATGACTTAACAAAGAAGAAAATTAAGTATTCATGGACTGCTGAGGAGCAAAATTCTTTTGACAAGCTCAAAGAGAAGCTTACCTCTCAACCAGTCCTCATGCTTCCGGATCTCTCAAAGCCATTTGAGGTCCAATGTGATGCTTGTGGTGATTTCCTTGGAGCAATCTTGCTACAAGAAGGGCATGCCATAGCATATGAGAGCCGAAGGCTCAATACGGATGAACGGATCTTGGGCATTTATGAGAAAGAGCTTTTAGATGTTCTACATGCCCTAGACACATGGAAGCACTATTTATTGGGGACTCTATTCATTTTACAAACAAACCACCAAAGGCTCAAGTACTTCATGACGCAAACCAAGCTTTTTGACAAACAAATGAGGTGGGAAAATTTTCTTTCTGAATTTTATTTTCATATTGATCACATTGTTGGTAAGCACAATCAAGTGGTTGATACACTTTCACGATGACCAGAAGTTAATGCGGCGTCTATAGCAACTCACAATGATCTATCTTCTTTGATAGATGAGTATGCTACTAACCCTAAATTTAAAGATGTAATGTCAGCCCTTGCTTTGGGAAAGAAAGAGGAACCATTCACCTTGCAGGATGGTTCATAAGAAAGTCATGTATGAATCCCACGCTCCTCCCTATGCGGGGCATAGAGGCATTCAACCTACTCTTTGAGGAATAGAGGCGTACTTCTATTGGCCTACCACGAAAGTGGGCATACAAGAGTATGTTTCAAAATGTGTGGTATGCCGAAAGACTAAGTATAATAAGAGGGAAGAAACCTCGATTACTCCAGCCATTGCCAATCCCTAATTCACCATGGAGTGTATATCCATGGATTTTATCTTTGGATTACCCAAGTCTATCCATGGGAATATGAAAATATGGACAATAGTCAACAGGTTTAGCAAGCAAGCACACTTTATTCCTGTCAAAAGGACTATTAAGGCACACCAAATGGCAACCCTCTTCATATCTCATATTTTTAAACACCATGGATTACCAACATCCATTGTATCAGATAGAGATCTTAGAATGACCAATAATTTTTGGAAAGGTCTCTTTGAAAATCTAGGTACAAGATTGAATTTCTCTTTGGCCTATCACCCACAAAAAGATGGCCAAAGTGAGGTAGTCAATGTTACGATACTCGATCTACTAAAGACTTATGTTATAGAAAAGATCACCACTCACAATGGGAGAAGTACTTACCCCTTGTAGAGTATGCATACAATAATATTGTTCATACTGATACGGGAAAAGCACCTTTTGAGATCATAGAGGAAGACCTAAAATTCCCTTGCTACTTAAAGTACATGGGAAGATCTTCGCTATTGATGAGTATAGCTATGACCTACAAGAATATTTTCAAAAGGTTAAGGAGGCTATATCCATCTCTCAACAAAGGCAAATAGCTGCTGTTGACAAGCACAGAAGGGCCTTAACATTCAAAGAAAATGATTGGGTCTTTCTTAAGTTTCCCAAAGCTCAATTGGGGAAAACAACGGGCAAAAATCCTACAGGCCATCAAAAGTATTATACTAAACTAGAAAAAAGATACTATGGCTCTTTTCAAATCTTGAAGCCAATCAATGACATGGCTTATGAACTCAAGGTGCCCAACAATTATCTCCTACACAATGATTTTCATGTGAGCCTACTTAAGCCCTACAAAGGAGAACCACCAAGAGAACCAATTATTGAAGACCCTCCAGAAATCAAAGACCAAGAAGAGGTGCTACAACCCAAAGCTATCCTTCGGCATGAAGACAAGGTATTACGACATGGTAAGATTATCTGACGATATCTTATTAAGTTCAAAATTTATCCTTTTGAAGATGCTAGATGAATGCAAGGAATACAACTTAAGGATAGTATGAACCTTGTCAATGCTTACAATGCTACACTAGAGTAAGCAAATGTAAATGCTTTCTAAATGAACAATGTTTTTGTCTTATAAGACTAATCCTCTTTTGTGCACAAATTTAAATAGTATGCATGCTTAGAATCAAGTTTGTGATGACGACATGACTCAAACACCAAGTAGATTTGTGACTCTACTTTGGGAGTATGATATGGACCAAGCATGAGAGGGGGTATAGTCTTCCATACACACACACACACACACTTTATCTCTCATTGTGGGAAGTGCAAAGTGCAAGAGCTCCATCTCCTTCTCCAAGCTTGTTGAGAAGTTGAGAGCCTACACCAACACTCTTGGTTATGAAATAGTGCAAATCCAACCAAGAGCCATGCTTCAATGTTTAAGATTTCCATATTCTTCATCTTTATTACTGTGCTATTATGCTATGCTAAGCAAGAAGAGTGATGATAAGTGAGGAACTATTTCTTTCTTCTATGAATGATTCTTCTTTCTCTTCCCTACCCTCATTCCCCGCTAGCTCTCTCCACCTTCGAAGGTGTTTGAGGCCTTGGGATAGTTAATGCTTTTTGCAAAGTTTATGTTATGCTCATGATGCATGAAGATTTTCATCTTCATTGCATCAGTTAGGCCACAAGGAACACAAAGATTGTATTGTACCAAGTCTCTCTTGATGGGAGAATCTATAATACAAACACCTTTTGGAGAGAGGACCGGCTCCAAGTAACCATTGTCATGTTCTCTAATACTCTCTCTCGTAAAAGTATTTTTCATGCCAAGTTAATTAAGTACTATGTTTATGTTGCTACCACCAATTAAGTTCTGTAACATTTAATGCACTAGTAATTTGTGTGTAGCGGAAAATGATAACATAGTGAGCATTTCATTAGAAACAAGTTTGTAATGAGCATAGAGAGTACTTAATTTGAGAAAACAACATAGCAATTTACACCTAGCTAGTTTGGCATAGTCAATACTTGAAAAGAGAGAGAAATAGAAAAATTGACAACAGTTGAGGACCAGATTTACATGGAGCCCCCCCCCCCCCCCCCCCCCTCCATAAAAGCTTTGTATTTCAGCTTCTCCCATCAAAGGAGACTTTTTGTACAATACAATTCTTATGTTCCTCGACAAAACTCGTTGGTGCAATGAAGATGAAGCTTCATGCACCAAATTATGCTTGAAAAACACACCTAGTATCCCTAGCCTCACTCCCAAGACCTCACACACCTTCAAAAATGGTGAGAGCTAGCAAGGAATGAGGAAATATTGAGAAGAAGAAGGTGTATCTATGAGAAAGAAGTATTCTCCTCACATAATCACTCTAATAGCATAGCTTAGCTTAGTAATAAGCGTGGTAGAGGAGACGAGCATTCCATTGAAGCTTGGCTCTTGGTTGGATTTCCTTTTATAGCTAAGAGTTGTTGGTGTAGGCGTCTACTTCTCAATGCTTGGAGAAAGAGATGGAGTTCTTGCTCAACACATAAGTTGGTTAGACAAAAAATGCCAACTCCCTCTCTACTTCTTCGACCCCTCTTGCTTTTTGCTCTTGCTGCTTCCCATTGGCTCCTGCAAAGCTTAGCCAACCACAAATTAGAAGCATAATTGATAGCCTATGACATGTGTCCCCCTTTCCCCTTTTGTGAGAGCTTTAGGTAATTAAATAATTTATTTAAACTCTCATTGGACCTTTTAGTCTTCTGGACAATTTAATCAAGCAAGCCAATGGGCTGTTCGATGCTCATTGGACCCCTTGGTAGACTATCCAATAGTCTCTAGGGAGCTTAATTTCTATTGGTTCTTTTATCAAGCATTTTTAGAGTGATTAGACTAATTTTACTCTAGCATAATTCTCATAGGTCCACCTCTATGGCCATCGAATAAGATGATTGGGGGCAACTAGCCTGGGAGTTTTCCATGTGTCCATTCTTCCCTTTGGGGAGAGCTTGGGAGTGTGTGTCTATGTTTCTCTCTTAATCATTAGGGGTCGCCCCCTCCTTCCTAGGGATGTGGGAAACTTTTTAGTCTTCCCATAACCATCCAATTTTTCCACCTTTGTCCATTGAACTTATTAGTTAATTTTTGGAACCTTAGCCTATGGAAGTATTAATGGAGTTGAACCTTAGGTCTTTTAAGCTCCATTGATGCACATTGATCTTTTGTAGAGAGACTCTCCCCCTTTGGATCCCTGCAAAGATCGGTCTGGCAGCCTTACCAATATTCTAGCTATTACTCCCCTGGTACTTCCCCATATTAAATGATCATTTTAACATGAGCAAATCATTTGGGAAAATTGGATTTTAGTTTTTATGACATTACTTCTCCCTTGAAATCATAGTCGTCCTCAACTATGAGATAGAGAAGATAAAGCCTAGTCATTAGTCTGTTTGCTAGCGAGTAGAGGATCCCTATTTTACCCTACGACACCATTCCACAATAAACGACTAGTCCATTTGGTGCTTGAGAGCCTTAGCTTCCACAATCATGTGTGTATCATTGTAAGCATTGACAAGGTTTATGTTATCCTTTAATTGTATGACTTGCATCCATCTAGCATCTTCAAAATGATAATTTTTAAACTTGATAAGATATCATCGGATAGTCTTACCACCTCGTAATACTTGGTCTTCATGTTGGAGAATGGAATTGGGCTGCAACACTTCTTCTTGGTCCTCGATCTCGAGTAGGTTTTCAATGGTTGCCTCTCCTTTGTAAGGCTTTAGTAGGCTCACGTGAAAAGCATTGTGTGTGAGCCAATGGTTGGGCAACTTGAGTTGATACGTCATCTCATTGATTGGCCTAAGAATTTGAAAGGGACCATAGTACCATACCTTAAGTAGCAAGGGACTTTTTAATCTTCCCTCTACAACCTTGGAAGTATGTACAGTGTTATCGTAAGCATACTCCACTAAAGGTAAGTACTTCTCCCATTGGCACTGATCCGAGCCTATCACAAATTTTTGTTTACTATATTTTGTTGGTTTTCCTTGCTTCTAGAGGTTTACAATAAAAGAAAGAGTGAGAACAACCTCTTGGAAAAATTCAAAAAATGATTTGATGGGAATTTTTTCTTGACTAGTTCACCGGAGGTGAAAGGTAGAGGGAGAACCTAGTGGTAAAGGGAAGGGAAAATATGTAAATGTGAAAAGAAAAGATATGATGTGGTTGTGGAGCCATGCACCCATGATTCAAGGGTCATGAGTGGCTCATATCATCATGGCTTTGGAGCCATATGATGATTCAAACAGATGGGACCCAAGTGGAAGACTTGGTAAAGGAAGGAAACAGACACATGATTTTGCTGGATTTTTAAAAAATACTTCCACTCTGATCCAAGAAAAGTTGTCTTCATCAAAGTTGTAGTTGATGAGCTGGAGATTCTGACCATATTTTTTTATAATTTTTGCATCTATGGTCTAGGAGATATGGCCAAAATGGCGGACGCCAGTTTTTTCAACTGTGGTGGAGACCACCCCCTCTACCTTTACACACACACCCTTCCTTTTCCACATTGAGACCTTCTCTAAAAATCACCCATTAGTCTTCTCACCCTCCCCTCCTTCCTCCTCTCTCTCAAGCTCAAAAAACCATCACAAATTCCTTTTCTAATCACCTCTCTCATCATGCTTAATCTTGTTGTAATTCATAAGTTCTCATTCAACCCCTTTCTATTATTACTAGATATGCATTGATTTTATGTAGATTCTTTACATTTTAAAATAAGGAAGCTCTTGGACTCAAGCTATGGAGGAAGGATTGAAGACAACACAAGTGATGATGGAGCCAATTAGTTGCAAATTGGTCAACAAATCACTTGGAAGGAGCTTCTTCATTGGTTGAATGTCCCTAATCAAGCTTCATTTGTACAAATTGCACTTGGATCTTAACCTCACTCCTAATCACTCTCTTTCCTATATAAAGAGGCCCCCCCCTTTGTAATTTCAAGTATCCCTCAGCCCCATTGAGTCTTTGTATCACTCATCATGAGCCCATAAAGCTCATTCATTCACTCTATTCTTGCACATTCTAGAGTGCAAATTGTTTTATGCTAGTAACCTCCCCTCCTCTTACTTATGTTAATTAAGAGAGATCTTTTATGTGTGTGTGAGAGTGCTTGATGTGATTTTGGCTAATTCTTGAGCTGTTGTTTAGTAATCTACATGCTATTTGTGTTGGGAGTGCTTGAAGTTATCCATTCCTTGTACACACACTAAGGTTAATGCTTCATTCATAGTGATAGTTCTCTCTCTCTCTCTCTCTCTCTCTCTCTCTCTCTCTCTCTCTCTCTCTCTCTTTGTGTAGCGGTCCTAGTCCACGCTTCCAAGACTAGGTGGTGCCCTCATCTCATTTCCCTTGTGGCGCAATGGAGTTTGTTTTGGTGTAGAGGCCGCCATTCCAAATTTCCTTCGTCAGCACTTTTGATCTACTTCTATGACGTAATCTTTTAGTAGATCAAGAATTTTTAGGTTAGCTATTTTCACTATGGCCATTCGTTTGCAGGTGATAGGCCAAAGAGACGTTTAGCCTTGTACCTAAATTCTCAAAGAGACCCTTCCAAAAATACTGGTCATTCTAGGATCTCTATCCGACACTATGGACATTGGCAAGCCGTGGTACTTGAAGATTTGTGATATAAAGAGGGTTGCCATTTGATGGGACTTGATAGTCTTTTTGACAGGTATGGAATGTGCTTGTTTGCTAAACCTGTACACTATTTCCATATTCCCATCCATGGAAATCCAAAGATAAAATCCATGGATATGCTCTCCCATGGTGAATTACGGATTGGCAAAGGTTGAAGCAATCCAGGTTTCTTTCCTCTATCAAACTTCATCTTTTGGCATACCACACATTTTGAGACATACTCTTGTATGTTTTCTTTCATGGCAGACCAATAGAAGTATGTTTCTATCCCTTTTAGGGTAGATTGAATCCCTCTATGCCCCGCATAAGGAGGAGCATGAGATTCATACATTACTTTCTCACATAGTGAGTTAGTAACACATAGTCTATGCCATAGAGAAGATAACCATCTTGTAGGGTAAACGGTTCTTCTTCCTTCCCTAGTGCAAGGGCTGAAATCACATCTCTAAAATCGGGATTGATAGCATACTCATCTATCATAGACGATAGATCATTGTGAGTTGCTATGGATACCACATTCACTCTCGATCCTCTTGACAGTGCATCCGCCACTAGATTATGCTTGCCAGCAATGTGAGCAATATGAAAATGAAATTGCGAAAGGAAATGAGAGGTGCTGTTGCTGGTTTTCACCCTTGACAAGCTCTTTGGCCCTTGCATTTTGGGGTTGTTGGGCCACAAGATGATGACGGGCGCCATCAAGGACCAAATCCTAGATGCCTTCCCATCACTGGCCCATGAGGTTTCCACATCCATCATCAACGTGGATATCGTCAAGGCATTCAACAACGCGTGTGTTGTGGGTGATGTATCGGAGATGCAAGGCTACATAGACCATGGCAGTGCAGTGAATAGAATGCTACAAAGGAAGGGAGCCAAGCATCTTTTACGTGTTGCATCTGTGTGTGTGTGTGTGTGTGTGTGTGTGTGCAGATGTGGATCTCTCCTTGGCTGCTCTGTCTCGCGAGGCGGGCAACGAGGAGGACACCAACAACATAAGCAAGAGTCTGGTGCACATTCTCATGCAACTTTGTGGTGGATTGGGAGAGACATGCAAATAGAAGCGAGCGTGTGCACCCGCTACAGCTAGGAGACAATGTTTAGAGTTAAGATTTCTGAGGGAATCCGCATAGGAAATAATTAATGGGTGTAGAAAAGAAGGTTCCCCAGGAGGAAGCCAACCGCATGGAAAAGGCCTTCTCTGAGGAGGAATGTTCAGTGGCACTAAAAGCTCTTGGCAATGAAAAGTCCCCCGGTTGGGATGGACTGACAACTGAATTCTTTAGGGAATTTTGGGATGATCTCAAGGGCCCAGTCACACGGATGGCCAATCAAGCTGTTTTTGAAGAGTCAGTGGATGCAAGTGTTAAGAGAGGGTTTATCAAGCCCATCCCCAAACAAATCTGCTGCTCTCAACTTAAACATTGGCGTCCCATTACAATGATGTCAGTAGCATACAAGATTATTGCCAAGGAAATAGCTCTCAGACTTACCCCCCTCCTGAGTAGGATCATCTCTCCCCATCAACATGGGTTCATTAAAGGGAGATCTATATATGACAATATCTTGGCAACAATGGTAGGAATAGAGTATGCATCCTTCTCCAAGCAAGAGTGCATCTTGCTGCAGCTGGACCTCGACAAAGCCTATAATAGAATAGAATGGTCCTACATAGAAGAAGTCATGGGAGCTCTGGGCTTTGGGCCTCACCTTTGTCGCCTCATACGCACACTAGGCGTTGGCAGCCAATTAGAGCTCATGTTTAATGACAGAATTGTGGGCTCTTTTGAGGTTAAAAGGTCTATAAATCAAGGATGACCCCTTGCCCCCTTGCTCTTTGCCATCGGGTCGCATCCTCTCATTACGATGCTCAAAGCCAGTGCTGTGCAGGGAGAGATTCAAGGTCTGGCATTACCGCGCAACGACCAGCTACTGGCCAAAATGTTCCCAGATGATTCGCTCTTATTCTTGAAGGTGTGCCCTCAAGTTGTCAGGAGGGCTCTGGAGATTGTGCAAACATTTGTTGTGGCCTTGGGATCCAAGTGCAATATAGAGAAGTCAAGGCTTATCTCCCTGTCGGAGAACGACTATTTTGACCCTGCAGTCTGGACATGAGAGATTATCTCAAAAGGGAGTGTATTCAAACACTTGGGAGCCCCATAGGGTGGATATAACCCACAACAAAGATTTCAATGGGTCCTTGAAAAAATAAGCTAAAAAATGAGAAGATGGGAGTTTGTTCTCCTCCCCTTCCAAAGCCGGATTAGGGTGATTAATGCTTTTATGATCCCGTATATTGCTTTCCTCAGCCCCGTGCTCAAGATGGCTAAGTGTAACTGGAAAGAATTCTTAAAACCAGTGAAAAGGTTTCTTTGGAAGAACAACACGAAAACCTCCCGGTCATGGCACCGGGCTAGATGGGAGGTAGTTGCTCGGCCGGTAGACCAAGGAGGGCTCGGCATTCTTAACCCCGTATCCCATGCTGAGGCCCTTTTTGCCAAATTTATGGTCTCATTGGCTAAACAGGACCAAGCTTGGGCTATCATGACCAAGGAAATACTTGATGCAGTAAAACTGGGATTAAAAGGGGGAAAGTGGAAGGGGGTTGCGATGCACGACAAACTTCTCGCCCCGAAGTGGTCTTATCTTAGATCTGGTGGACTCTCAGGGGAGCTAATGAGGAAGTGCAAAAGAGCAGCTGAGGTTTTGGAATAGGGAGAAGCAACCAGATATTTTAAGAATTCCATTTTGCACTGGTCCTCGTAACTTTTTAGAATATTGGGGCCACCGCAAAGCCCCTTTTGGATAGAAATGGCCAGAAATGTGAATAATAAGGGGCTCGCTCGACTAGAGCAATTCTGGGATGGCAACATGAAGTGTTGGAAAACTGCTCACTCTTTAGCCATCCAATTTCAACTGAATGGCTTTGAGATCTTACTAGTCTTCATGGGTGATGAAAGAGCTTGAGAAAGTGGCGATGCCAATTTGTGAATCCAACTTTGGATGGGACTCTTGGAGATGGCCCGAGAGTAGCCTCTTTTGGAAACCACATTCTAAAGGCATTTACCATGCATTAATGTACGAGGCTAATTGGTGTAGCCCCCTCAACAAATTATGGAAGAGGCATTGGACGGAAAAACGGTGGGAGGGAGTCATGGAGAACATCTGGAAGCCAAGTTGGCCTCAGTATATGAAGATATTTCTGTGGAAAGTGATGTGGGGTGCTCTGCCGACGGGCGTAAAGATACAAGAAAAAGGAATCGGGTCCGATCGGTGCTCGGGGTGCAGAATAGCTAGTGAAGAGCTAGACCACCTTTTCATGGGAAGCCAGGCAATCAGTGGCATGGCTGGGAAAATATGCAAGTGGATTCAAAGGACATGGCAAATTAAGTTCTTCAAGACTGATTTGTTCTTTGGTAGTAACAGGTTGGGAAGTCCTGCTCTGCTTGTCTGCATACAAATAATCAGGTACTACTTCTTTCACCATATTCTGGGATCACAATTGTAAGTTTTGAAAAAAAAGAATAGATCCAATATGTCGGTTCAATTCTTATAGCTTCAAGTCATATCTTATCATACCATAAGCTTTTCACAATTGGCAAGCATCCTTGTGAGGACTTGATCTACTAGAAATCCTAGAATGCAGTGTGAAATGCATAGAGGGCAAAGTGTCGGACCCTCTTTATCTATGTTGGACTTGCTTTTGGTTATGTGTAGTGTAAATGGGGTCCAAGGACCCTCTTTATCTATGTTGGACTTGCTTTTGGTTATGTGTAGTGTAAATGGGGTCCAAGGTGTTCCTCCAGCACGTGTCCATTGTAGCTGCAAATAGCACTCATTTAGCAAAGTCATCTATCTGAAGCTCCAACTGGCTTTGAGCTTGCATAGTAGCAATGTGTCTTCTTAGTGAAATTGCACCCTACATTGCCCGATGAAATTCTCAAGAAAGATGTGTATGCTCCAATTACTAGGCACCTTTGCTTGTCAACTTTAAAATTATATATACTTTACAGACATTCAGTATATTTCTCCAAGGATGAGTCACTTTTTTATTAGGCGGAATCTTTGTAGATTATATTCTGCATCACAACCCACCTTTACAATCAATCAAAATCTCCATGGCAAGTTTCGAACTTGCACGAACGACGCTTTGATTCTACTCTTGCTGAGATAACCAACTCACCCAGTGCATTCGAGTGCTTGTTGTGTACCCAGTTGTTTATTTGAAAGAAGCAGTCCTCGTAGTGTCCCTCTCCAACTCCTCACCTACCACCTTGTAGGTCGTCAACGTGCCAGCCTTAGCCTCGCTTCCCATCCCGTGTGTGCCTCAAGTGTCGCTTGGCCTCGACCCTCGATGCATGCCACCTTGCCCTACACATCCCCTTTTTCTCTTCAATCCTCCATGGAATCTCCCAAGATTCGCTAGTTAAAATTGACCGAAATACCCACAAACACCAAACCCTGCAAAATCTTTAATGTGATTTTTATGCTAGCAATAGAATAGGGGATTGTACTATTATTGAAGAGGAGAATGGAAGAGAGGAGAGACGAGGAAGGCACGATCGGGCACGTTCAGCAGAGCGTCAAAGCCCCCCCCGCTTCTCTCTCTCTTTCTCTCTCTCTCTCTCTCTCACACACACACACACACACACACACGCACGCACGCACGCACACATATTGAGACTAGATCCCGGGAAAGCGCGCCGACCCTCTTCTGATTTTGTTCCCCTCCCCGAGCTTCCGCCCGCCGGCTCTCTCTCTCCCTCTCTCTCTCTCCCTTCACAAGTTCACAGGCTACGCCTCACACGTCTACAATGAAAAGTTCTGGCCCGTGATGAAGGAGTCTGCGATTCTTCTATTCATTCCTCTTTTTACCAATTAGCAAGCATTCTCTCTCTCGCACACACACACACACACACTCTCTCTCTCTCTCTCTCTTTAGGCCTCCCAGTTGCAAAATTTCACCAAGCAAAGCATTCTCTCTCTCAGACACACACACAGACGCACTCAAACACACTCTCTCTCTCTCTCTCTCTCTCTCTCTAATTGGAAGAAGATATTTTTCCTCTTTACCCACTGGTCAAGACTCTCTCTCATCAAGGTGACATGGCTGGATTGAAGAGCAGGAACAGAAAAGGGCAAATCTCTCCCCGTCTCTCTCTCTCTCTCTCTCTCTCTCCCACACACACACACGTCACACACGCGTGCCAACTTCACAAGCAGAAGGCCAGAAAAAAGCTGAAATTTTGACATTATATGAGAGTCTAGAGACCCTTTTTCCACCCTTAAATTACTGCACCCATCAATTGACTCTCGCTATTCATGACTCCAGAGTCCAAATATTGTGCTTTGTGCCACCCCCCATCATCCATTCAAACTGTGAACACATTATACAAACAGCATTTACATTATTTTGCCTACCCACACATACCCAACTAAAATTGCATTGGCCTTCATTCCTGTTACTGCACTCACATTGCTCACATCACTCTCCACCTGCCCACCAACTTCAACCCTTCTAATTTGGAAGAAGAGCCTTCCCCCTGCATCCCTTCTCTGCCCCCATGCTCCTGGAAGGTGCCATGGCGGAGCTCCGCCATGATGCCGCTTTGCTGCAGAATGTCGACGATAACTCGACTTCACCTTGTGCTTCTCCTCCGCGACCACAAAGGCAGCAGACCCATCACAATGCGGTAGAGATGGAGGAGTCGCAGCACTCCGCCGACATTGCTAGCCCTTGTTCTAATACAGAAAGCTCCCCTTTCAGCCATGGCCATAGTAAAGCATCTTCATCAGATGAATTTAGCAGCAGCAATGCAGGTAGCAGCAGCATATCTACCAGATTCTGCGACGATGCAAGCACAAATGAAGGGGTCTCTCTCTTGCAAGATGACAATGAGTTTGTCAACAGAGTGCTTAATAGAGAGCCGTCGAATTTGGGGGAGTCCAACCGTTTCGGCGGGTACCGATCGACGGCCGCAGTGGCGGCAAGCGGGGTCCCGTTCCAATGGGAAGCAGAACCTGGCAAGTGCAAAGCTCCCACTACTATCAAGGAGGAGGAGGAGGAGGAGGAGCAAGTGGCCCCTCTTAACTTGCCGCCCATTAGGCTTGCTGCAAACGCACACATGCCTCCTCACATGAGCCCGTCCCACTCTACGACATCGTCACCTCGCTCGCTTGCAGGTAAAGTTAAGAGTTTCATCAACCATGTGAAGAAGCCCTCCATTGACCACTTCAGCTTCTCTAACATAGTAGATATCCAAAAGAGCCCATCAAGGAAATCACTTCATAGAGCCAAGAAAGGGAGGAGGAACAGCTCTTTGTCTGCATCCGACCATGGCTCTCTTTCCTCTACCCCTTACAGTAACTATACTACCACTTTCAATGGCAACAATGGTGAAAATGTGCAGAGAAATGAAGAGCTATATGCACCCCGTGCATCGCTCAACTCCTCGGATCCCTCCTCTTCTCCTTACTATTTCTCGCCTCTCTCCAATACATCCTCCTACATGAGCCAGGGCCTCATCTCCCCTCGCATCTCCGTAGCACAAAGCTTGTCGGGGAGCAGTGCATCCATCACTCATCCTCAGATGGTGGCAATGGGAAGCTCGCACACATCATCGCGAGGCTCCAATAGCTCGATTTCAAGCATCTCGAGTGGAGGCAACGTCGGGCCCACGAAAGCACCGGCATTGCTTGCCAATTGCCTTCTTACATTAGCAGCTATGGCAGATGATACATCACCCCCTGCACTAACAGAGAGTGGGGAAAGTGACCATCAACAAAATGGCAATAGTGTTCTCTCTTTTGCATCACCTGAAATGGAGATCCTAGATGAGGAGGGGCTCTTAACAAGTGCAAATTTTATGGGACTACCGAAGAAGCAGCAGCAGACAACAATGGCAGAGTTTATCAACAGAGGAGGGCCGGCAATGAACCGATCTTTATCGACGTCGCGAGTCACGTTCGCAGATGACTTGTACAGAAAGCCGGCGCAGAAATCAAAGTACTATTCTGCTCAATTAAGTAACCTGGCTCAGCCCAAGAGCACCGCCTTCTCTCCCATGAAAGATGCATCTATTTACAATGCAAAGTTGGATGTGCTCTTCCCTCTGAAGAGACCCAACCTTAGCGGAAATTTAGCGTCGAAATACGTCAGCCAATCAGATGAGAGCTCCGACGATAGGCAAGCTTACGCCGATGCTCTTGATACAAGCTTGGATTGCTCTGTCGTGACAGATAATGAGGAATTGAATAACATGGTGCCAAGCATGATGAAGGAACAACCCAAGAAGGAGAGGCCTGCCCATGAAGTGGTGATGCATGCGAACGATGAGAACGGGTACGCATACTCGCCAATTGCATCGGCATTCGTGTTCTCCCCGAGGAAATCCTCACAAAATGGAGCAAAGCACTATTTCAAGCCCTCAACAAGAGCCAACATTGCCACAAAAGAGCAGCATTGCAATGGAATGAACCATATTATTCAGCCCAAGTCCATATTGAAGAAGACATACTCTCAGGAGCTCAATTGCACACAGAGTTTGAATGCGAATGGTGCCGGCGGAGCTGAGTCAGTGATGCACCCGCCCTTCATCCCGCTGTCGAAGAGCTTGAGTCATACTGGCTCTCAGAAGATCTCTTCAGTCTTGCTCAGATTTGCAGAGGCTGAAGAGCAGCTTCATAATAGCAAAAAATTACATCACAATCAAAATGGCATGAGATCATCACCTGCTTGCATTGTAAGGCTACTTCTCTTCTCATTTTTGCTGCCTTTTTTTTTTCTTTTTTTTTGTGGGCATGATCATAGTTTTGATTTAAAATAGTATGTCTAGATAATTAGAATGTTTTGAACCCATACAATTCATAAGTGAAAAACATGAGAAAATTGCTTTCTTTCAATAGTTTTATTCATTTTTTTAAACCATGCAATACAAAGTTAAGATATGAGAAAATTGCCAACTTAATGGTTAAATTGTCAAATCCCACCTACAAAAAATTTGAGAGTAAATTTGAAGGTGATAAAACCTACAAATAAACTTTAGAGAATTTAGTGTGAAAGCCTTCAAATATAGTCAATATACGTCTCAAATTTCTGATGTGTAAGTCTTTTCCAAGTTTTTGGGAAGAAGATTTTTTACAAAAAAATCATTGAGCCTAGGAGTAAATTGTTCATTGGTTGCGAGTGCGTCAAAACTGGAAAAAAATAGGTCTAGTGTAATCTAACCTTTCTAATTGGAGATTTATCTCTAAAGTTTGAATTTGAAGGTGAGAAGCCTACAAAATCTAGAGAAATTTAGTGTAAAAACCTTTAACACTAGATTAGTAGCACAAAATTCAAGGAAGATTAGCTTTATGTTATAATCTTTAACACTAGTGTCATGTATAACATAACGCTAATCTTTCTTGAATTTTGGGGGACCTAATATGCTATATAGCATCGTATATGATGATGGTTGAGTTTTTCGATTGCTGAAGAATACGAGACATTTTAGTGTAGCAAGTGTAGCTTTCTCAATATTGATAGTTTCTTAGGCCTATTGTGTGTATTTTGTAGATAATAACCATATCTAATTATAAACTATAAATTTGGCTAGATATTGAGTAGTTTATATGGGATTCTAGAGGTCATAATGCTAAACCCAGTTTTGTCGTATTTATTGTACTATTTATCACTATATCATTGTCGCCAAGGTTCCGCTTAGTAAGAGATCCATTATTCTTTTGACATTCTCCATGGCTGCTTTTAGATCCAAAGGTCCAAAGGGAATTAAGAAAACATGTATATAGTATTTGTATTAAGCGTGACTATAGAACCTTTGATGATAGGTCCATAGAATGGCAAAAATACAACCTTTTTTGTACCTATTTTCTTTGCCCCAAAAAAAAATAGTGAGGTAAAAGCAACCGTATGTTTTGATCACCAACCCATTGAAGTTAACGAAAAATTTGATCTCATGTCCTACAAAAAGTCCCACTCTTGTTTAGATGCAATCGACCGTAAGAAATGATTGTTTTGGGCAAAATGCACTGGTCAATCAACTTTGGAGGCTTGTGACCAAGAGACGAGAAATTTTATAAAGTTCATGAAAAAAAATTTCAAAATGAGTGGATCTACAATGGTTTTGGAAATTTTTTTCTAAACCTCTGAAAGGACACTTTTATGTCGTCTTCGGTTACCAAACTAGTGTTAAAGGTAGTCAATATACCTCTAAAATTTCTCAAGTGCAAGTTTTTCAAGTTTTTGGAAAAAAGAGTTTTCTTGGGTACTATACATAAGCTCAAATTTTTAATGGCATTTAAGCTATCCTCAATCAATAAATTGTTTTGTATGATAATTATTTGTGAATATAACTTTTAGTATTGACAATAATCTAAGCTTTTCCACTCGGCTTTTCCTCCCAAGCTTTGTTTTGCTTTACTACTTTTGTCTTTTCCTCCCAATGCTATTTTGCTTTACTTTTGAATTTGCTTCTAAGATGTGATCAAGGGGAGTTGGCCTAGTGGTTAAGGCAAGGGGCCGCTAAGCATGTCCACTAAGGTTCAACCCCTACGACACGCGGGTGTGGGTATGTGGGTGCAATCCCGTAAAACTAGTTGATGCGAAGCATCAGGGGGTTCAAAAAAAGAAAGATGTGGGCCTTTGATTGACCTCCCAAGTAGGAAATTCTTAGCATTCCTGTTTTCAAGTAAGCAATTGGAGTTGTTAGGTTTCTATTGAATAGGAAGGGGCCAGCAAATAAAGGGGCATGTGTGAAGGATCATCACTTGAAATTTGGAGCTCTTAATCTATGAACCTTGCTTTTTTCAAAAATCATCACATATGGTCACCGATGGATCCAACCATCGAATTTGTTTGTCTTTAATAATATATTTTCTTTATTTATTTATGCATGTAGAGTGCTCCATGGAGTATATATGACTATACATTTCCAAACAATAGAGATAATTACATATTGGTGTTTTAAATTAAACCTTTCTCTTTTAAAAGACCATTGTAAGGTCCCACCTTGTTTGGAAATGACATGCATTCTTACTTAATTTGAAGGGATATACGAGCAATTTCTTTGTTTCATTTTTTCTTCTCTCTCTAGAAAATCCGTTCATAGTCTCTCAACAGTGTCCTAATTAGATTTTCTAATTCAAATGGATATACATTCTTACTTAATTTGAAGGGATATACGAGCAATTTCTTTCTTTCATTTTTTCTTCTATCTCTAGAAAGTCCGTTTATAGTCTCTTGCCCAGTGTCTTGATTAGATTTTCTAATTCAAATGGATATACATTCTTACTTAATTTGAAGGGATATACGATCAATTTCTTTCTTTCATTTTTTCTTCTCTCTCTATAAAATTTGTTTATAGTCTCTTGGCCAGTGTCCTAATGAGATTTTCTAATTCAAATCCAAATATATACATTGTTACTTAATCTCTTGGCCAGTGTCCTAATTAGATTTTCTAATTCAAATGGATATACATTGTTACTTAATTTGAAGGGATATACGAGCAATTTCTTTCTTTCATTTTTTCTTCTCTCTCTAGAAAATCCATTTATAGTCTCTTGGCCAGTGTCCTATTTAGATTTTCTAATTCAAAAAGAAAAAGTTGTCCACTGGCAACTCACCTTTTGAAAGGTTTCAACAGACTCACATGAAAAGCATTGTGAATCTTCCAAGTATCTGGAAACTTCAGTCTGAAGGATACATCATTCTTGAATCTGGAAAGGGCCATAATGTCGCTTACTTAGCTTTGGAAAAAGCCGCTTCTTCCCCTTTCGTTTCCTTAGGCGTGCCTTCTCAAATCGTATATTTGATTTTTTTTTTAGCATATGGTAAAGCATAACATTAGTTGTTGATTGCAATTGGAGAAATGGAGTAGTAGGTCTCCACAATTTTAAAAGTAACGAAATACATAAATTAGTTGGAGTATATAGAATCCAAATATGTGGTGTTTGTTTCAATTTTGTATTAATGGAGGAAAATTCACTCAATGTTTATTATTGGCTTTGCAGCAACCTATGTGCTCCTTTCTAGGACGAGCTCTTTTGTGTCGATCAAAGCTTGCGAGCCATGCAGGGCGTCTCCGCTCATGATGGCTAACCTAAACTCGTTGATAAGTGTGTGATATATATAACTAAATGTAAGCTTATATATCGTAGATTGCAATTTCTATTGCATCTCACTATCACTCTCCTTATGATTGTACAGCTTAGCCTTGTATTTTGTTTTTGACTTGTAAGACATTATGGAAATGGCAAATTATACCAAATTTTGACCTCATGTTTTAAGAAGGGAATTTTGTCAAGGACTGCACTGCTGTTTCAAGGGAAGTGTGAGCCCCTGGACTCAAAGGCTGTTCTAGAAACATGCTAGTGTCAAAAGCATTGTTGTAAGATGTAATATTTGATCGCCCTCTGTTGTATTCTTTCTTAGTTTTTCTTGCACAAAGGATATACCAGGGCTCTTTGTAATTTTTGAATTTTAAGCAATTCGAGCTCAACTGAGCACTCTAAAAAAAAGAAAAGGAAATTTTGTCAGGAGATTTTGTTAACAAATTAAAAAACATTGAAACAACATGCGTTTATTGAACATGTACGACCTAAGGGTCCACTTGAAAGTATATAATTGAATCATATGAGTTCACCAAGAGGGATTTTCAATTCAATGAAGATAAATTTGAGATAAAATTAACATTTAATGTCAAATTTCCAGCTTACATGTGGTATATACAATTTCTTAAGAATGGACCCCTAGGATGCATTTAAGTCGACGAACTTCCTTATCATCCAGCAATCATAGGTCTCCTTTCATACAAATCTAAAGCAATCACAAGAAGATTTAAACGTTTTCTCATGTAGGAAATTGGAGTCTTTTTCAACGTTTTTCATACAATACATAACATCATTTTTTTTTTTTAAATGCTCACTTGAGCTTGAATTGTGCTTAAAACTCAAAAATTACAAAGGGCTAAATTACAAAGAGCCCTGGCATATCCTTTGCACACAGAGAAAACTAAGAAAGAATACAACAGGGCGATTAAATCTTACATCTCACTACAATGCTTATGCCACCGACATGTTTCTAGAACAAATTCTTCTTGAATTAAGTAGCAAAAGTGTCCCCACCACCAGATTGGTAGATAATATGGTCGTATTCTTTTGGTGTCAACCAAGAGTGCCGACTTATGCATGATTCTCCACTTTAACTCCCAACGTCCAAGAGGGCTTCCACATATGGTGCGTTTTGAGATTTACAATCTTCAAAAAAGGGTTGTGCTAACTTTTGCAAATTTCCAAAAGTTTTAGTGGTTTAAGTGAAGGTAATTCTTAAATTGGAGTTCTAGCTTTTTTACCTATTTCTAGTGCATGAGAGAAAGAATAGACTTTCTTTTGGTGAGTTTCCAAACTCACCATGCGGAAGCCTTCAAACCCCCAATGGGTGAGAGGAGGTGTGTACAGCACTTCCAACGCATGGAGATGTGCCCAAATATCTTGAGTGGATGACAAATCCATCCCCATTAATACTACGAAGATGCTCTCTATAGAAAAGATCTTTGTATCTAGGTGCTCCTATCTATAAGCCATGCCCTCCTAATATCAAGCTATGTAATATCCTATCAAATCGACTGATCTTGAACTTGAAGATAGTGCATCCAAAGAAGTGGTGGTAAGCCTCTTATCTAATCAAGGGAGTTGAAAAGATTGTGTTGACTGTTGCAAATGGCAATTCTTTCACGCTTGTTGATGCACTTTATGTACTTGGGATCAAAAATAATCTTTTATCTGTATCTGCACTTGCTAGATTTGGTCTTGTAGTGAAATTTGTGGATGGTAGATGTATTTTCATGATCTCAATTTTGGTGACAAAATTGTTGCATCTAGCATCTTGTGTCATGGGTTGTATAAGCTCACTTTGTATAACAAGTGTGGATAAAATTTTGCAATTGCGGATGTGGATTCAAAGGCTGTTTTAGATGAAAAACTTTGGCATGCTCGTTTTGCGCATTTGAATTTTGCCAGTTTGCTACGTTGCAAAAATCTGATATGGTTGCTTCTTTGCCACCTCTCGAAGCACCTTCAAAGCATGTTTGTGAAGGGTGTATTTTGGATAAGATGCAGCATTCCAAGTTTCAAAACAATGGTTTAGTACAGGCTACATGCAAGTTGCAGCTTGTACATAGTGATGTTTGTGGGCCAATGCAAACTCCATCCTTAGGCAATTACCTTTACTTCGTGACTTTTATTGATGATTACTCTAGGGATGTATGGGTGTATCCACTTAAGGATAAGTCCAAAGTGTTTTTGTGCTTCAAGAAATTTTTGGCTATGGCTGAAAATGTCTCTAAATGTACTATGGGCACCCTTCGTTCAGATCGAGGGGGGGAGTATGTCACAGTTCTTGCTAGTCGTGGGATAAAACACCAATGTACAGTTCCATATACACCTTAGTAAAATAGTGTTGCTGTCATAATAATCAATATCTAATTCTCCTAAATGATTTTCTCATATTAGACTGATCATTTAATGTGGGGAAGTGCCAGGGGAGAAAAAGCTAGAATATTGGTTAAGCTAGCAGACCGGCCACAGTAGGGATCCAAAGGAGGAAAAATAGGGATCCAAAGGGGGGGCCATCTGCAAAAGAGCCATGTGCAACAATGGGCTAAAAAGACCCTAAGGTTCAGCCCATTAAGACTTCCAAAATGCTAAGGTTCCAAAATTCAAAGGTTGTGTCCAAAGGTCAACCCTAGGGGAAATTGGATGCTTTGTGTGTGACCAAAAAAGTCTTGCATATCCCTACATAGGAGGGGGCGAGCCTAGCAAGTAGGGGATGAGAGAGAAAGTCACACACACACACACACACACACACACACATACTCCCTTTACACAAAGGGAATTAGGGACACATGTCAGCTCCCTAGCCCAGATGCCCACAAGGTGTGCCCAATTGCTATTGGATGACCCTTGAAGTGGACCAATGAGAAATAGGCTAGAGTAAATTTAGCCTAATTAATTTTAAAGCACTTAATAAAAAGAACCAATGAAAATTAAGTCTCCTGGATGATTATTGGACAGCCCGTGAAGGGGTCCAATAGGAATTGAGCAGCCCAATGGGCTACTTAATTCCTATTGGTCAGAATGGGGAAAGGTCCAATAGGGATTTAATTCATTTAAATCAATTAAGTTTGATTGATTAAGCTCTCACAAAAGGGGAAAGGGGGACACATGTCAGATGGCTATCACTTATGCTGCTTAATTATGATAGGCTACCCTTGGGGAGGTCCAATGGGGAGCCTGCAAGAGCAAATAGCAAGAGGGCTTGCCCAAGAGAGAGAGGGGGCTGATTTTTGCAAGGCGTTATCACACACACACACACACAATCTCATGTGTGAAGAAAGAGAAGACTATCTCTTCCCAAGCTTTAATGGAGAGCTCATCACCTACTCCAAGCTTGTGAGATAGAAGCTTACATCAACACACTCCTGGCATGTGGATGCAAATCCAACCAAGAGCCAAGCTTCAATGCATGCTCATCTTCTCTACCATGCTAATTACTAAGCTAAGCTATGCTAATATGAGTGATTATGTGAGGAGATCTACATCTTTCTCGTAAGATACTCCTTCTTCCTCTCAATCTACTCTCATACCCTGCTAGCTCTCACCATCTTCGAAGGTGTGTGAGGTCTTGGGTCTGAGAACGGGGATAATTAAAGTTGTGTTTGCTAAGTGTTTTTCTTAGTGCATGAAGCTTTCATCTTCATTGCACTAGCTAGTCTTGAAGGAACACAAAGAATTGTATTGTACAATGTCTCTCTTGATGGGAGAAACCATAATACAAAGCCTTTTGGAGGGGGGACCGGCTCCATGCAATCCGGTCCTCAACTGTTGTCAATAGCTTAATTTCTCTCTCTTTTGAAAGTATTGTTGATGCTATCTAACTAGGTGTTATGCTTTTTGTTGCTCTCTCCACCCAAGCACTCTTGTAATTCTCATTAGGAATCTATTCTAATGAAATGCCCACTATGTTCATGCTAATTTCCGCTACACACAAGTTATTAGGCCATTAAATGTTACAGTTGCTGAAAGAAAAAACAGGCCACTTATGGAGATGGCACAATGTAGGGTCAAGAGTCAAGCTTTGCCACTTTTTTATCGGTTACAATACCAAAAGCAAAGGTTACAGATTATACCATCCGCAAACCAAATGTATCTTGGTTTCACAAGATGTGTTTGTGGAAGATTTTGTTTAGCCTTTGTTATGATGTACTAGAGATAGTAATGTAAGCTCACATGACATTTATGACAGTTTGTTGCCTCCTATTTATGGTGGATATTTGAATCTAAATTCAAAGGAGGCACATGTACAGCCTATGGGGGTTTCTGAAATGTTACATATTAGCCTATTAATGATGCAGATGTACATGATGCACTTGATGAGGAAAGGGATGAGAATTGGGATGCTACAGGTATGCCAAAATGGCTGGTGCATACTTCATGTGATAGTAAATTGATTACACCTTTGTCTAGTCATGCTTGTTCAAGTTCTCGCTATGCATGTTATGCGTCAGATTGCTACGCTTTGGCTATTTTTAATTTATGTTATGAGGAGGAAACTCTGTCTTTTGATGAAGCACAAAGTTCAAAAAAATAGATGGCTGCCATGCAATCGAAATATGATGCACTTATAGAAAATGACACATGGAATTTATGTGATTTGCCTCCTAACAAAAATGCCATTGGTACAAAGTGGGTTTACAAGTTGAAACGTAAGCTGGATGGTGAGATTGATCGGTATAAGACTCGACTTGTTGGAAAAGATTATGCACAACAAAAAGGCATAGACTATGAAGAGGCTTTTGGTCCCACTTGTTGTATGACTATTGTGTGTTTTCTATGTGCATTGGAAGCTCATTTGGATGGAATATACATCAATCAGACATTGTTATTGCTTTTTTGGAATGGTGATATTTGAGGAAGTGTATGTAAGGTTGCCTCACAGTTTTGTCAAGAAAGGACAAGAAATAAAGTGTGCAAATGTAAGAAAGCTTTGTATGGGTTGAAGAAATCTCCTCGTGCTTGAGCTGACACTCATTTGGTTAAGGAAGGCTTTCGAAACAATCCAACAGAAATCACTTTGTATGTAAAGCATGAGAGTGATGTACTTCTCATCGTGGTTCTATATGTGGATGATTGACTGATTACTGACCCAAAGGAGACACATATTGCTGATTTTAAGGCTGATTTGAATGCTTCTTTCAAGATGAAAGACTTGGGGCTTTTGCATCAATACTTGAGCATACAGCTTCAGCAGTGTAATGGTTGTAATCCCTTGCTAAGTTGCATTATTCGTTATTCGGGAGATGTATAATACGTGAATAATGGGCGTATTATTCGTTTATCTAAATTATACGGCCGTATTATACGGTGCCACATCAGCATAAACGGCCAATCGTATAACTTCTTGATTTTTTGATCGAAAAACTTTTCGATCGAAATTATTTTCGAACGAAAGTATTTTCGATCAAAAATTATAACAATCGAATATGTTAGTATATATAGCAACACGCGAAAGGTCTCATACCAGCTTTCAAAGTCATTGTTTTCCATGTGAGTACTCTCACCAAACGATCAAGAAATGTAATTTGTAAAAAATTAAAACAATTTGAATGCAATAAAAATTAAAATTCAATAGAATTTTAAGTTTTGTGATTCAAATATATGAATTTGTTTTGAAAAGCTTAGTAAATAGTTGAAAGTTTGTATTTTGTGAAGAGTTTAATCTATCAGCTGATACAAACTGTAATTATAAGAATCACTTGTCAATGTGTTCAATTAATTGACACTTGAAAGTGACTAATAAAAAAAAAGTAAGATATTATCGTTGTGTGTAGAGTGTACTCTCACATGAGATAATTAGTTTAAAAATATAATTACATAAAAATTAATTTTATGTAATTTAAAGTTCGATTTTGATGTGTAGAGATTTTCTCTCACTTCAAAATGAATATAATGAAACAAAATTATATTTTTACGTTTTGTGTAGAGCTATTCACACTGCTATGCTCTCACTAGAGTAAAAGTTTAGGAAAAACATGTCCAAAAATAATGATATTCTCTTATCTTTATTTGGACTGCAAAATCTATCGTATTGTGTGAGAGCATACATATGCTCGCATTGTAGATAGATAATCGTTTAAAAATCTATGGTAAAGTGTAAGAACTTTTTTTTCGTACTTTACATAGATACGATAATTATCAAGTATTGTAAGTGATTATCGTTTTGACATTTAAAAATGTCACTTATATCTCTTGTATGTATAGTAATTTATAATGATAATCATTTTAATACTTGATTTAATTGTAATTATTGATTATCGTAATGTGTTAAAGATACAAGCTTGCACTTTAGATAAATCGATGCAATTTATATGTAATACAATGGTATTGTTTTTTATTATTGTATTTTTGTTCAATCATTGTTTTTAATTATTTTAATTTCGTTCAATCATTGTTAGTTAAATTAATTTAATGTTTTAATTGATTTTGATTATGAAAATGATCATTGACTTTGTTTTTACTAGCAAACTATTTTTGTGCATCATGGTGAAAGGACAAGAGTGGAGTTATGTGCATGAGTTGAAAGCTGGGAGAAATACATCTCGACTTAAATGTAAATCTTGTGGCCACGAGTTCAGTGGTAATGCAACCAGAATTAAAGAGCATTTGTTTAAAGTCTCTGGCAATGTTGAAAAGTGCGAGGCACCACCAAAAGATATTCATGAAAAATTTGCCATGTATTCTCGCAAAGTAAAGTTGATTCTTGCAGCTAAACATAAAGGTGATGTTTCTAAAGATATTCATGCGAATATTGAACCATCTGTATGCAATGAGGCAACAGAAGAGGTGTGTACCACTCAAGTAAATGATCAAATTTCTCAATTGAACCCTCTTCATGGACATGCTTCTACATCAGGAGGAGTTCGTAGCACAAGCAAATCCGGCAGAGCATCATCCAATGGACAGACAATGCCTGAAGCATTAGGTAAACAATGGTTGCTTGAGTTGCATTTAAAATGGACACAAGCATTTGTTGCGACTGGCATATCATTCAATGTTATGCGCAATCCAATATTTCAAGATGCTTTGATGAGTACAGCCAAAAAAGGATTTGTGCTTCCTGACTATAACAAGATGTGAACTGAATATCTTGATAAAGTCAAAGACAGTACTGAAGCCATTCTCAAATGCACAGTCCTAGAGTTTGTTCCAGCATATGGATGCACCATAGCATTGGATGGATGGACTAACTGTCAGAAAAAACCTTTAATCAATGTAATGCTTATTAACCCTAGAGGGGCTATGTTCGTGGAAGCAATTGACATCTCATTGAAAGAGAAGACTATCACCTACCTAGCAGGGGTGTATGAGCGTGCAATTGCAAAGGCAGGTGGACCAAAGAATGTGACTGCTATTGTCACAGATAATGCGGCCAACTACAAAGGAGCAGGAAGAGCTATTCAAGTCAAGTATCCGGAGATTTCTTGGGTACCATGTGCAGCTCACACTTTAAATTTGCTTTTAAAAGATATTGATAAAATGGCATGTGTGAAGCAAACTTTATTGGATACAAATCATGTGGTGAAATTCATTAGAGAGCATCAATTTTCGTATGCTCTTTTTCGAACCAAGTCACCAAATAAAGCTCTGCAAATATTTTGCGCAACAAGGTTTGCTACGGCATACTATGTTCTTGCTGCTTTGCAAGAGTTGAAGCCTGCATTGATGGAAACCTTAGCAGACAGAAGATGGGATGGATGGCTCAGCAAGTATCCAAGTTATCAGGAAGCAGCTGGTCGATGTGCACAAATAGTAAACTCGCCAGTCTTTTGGCATAATGTAGAAAGAATAGTAACTGTGTCTAAGCCATTTGTAGATCTTTTGAGAGCAGTTGACACAGATTCTTTTATTTTTGGTCGGGTCTACTAGTATATGTCCGAGGCTATACGCAAGCTAAGAGAAAATGTCAGTTTTGGTGCAAAGGATAAAGCTACCATGATTACAATTGTTAACAAGCGTTGGGTGCAGTTGCATACGTCATTGCATGGTGCGGCTTTTGTATTGGATCCTAAGTTTCAAATGCATCAGCAATCTGCCAACAAAGAAGTTATGTCCGACTTCAAAACAGTGTGCTCCCAACTCTTAGGACATGAAGATGGAAAAACAGCTTTTCATCAGCGAGTAGATTATGCCAACAGAACTAGTATGTTTCACGATCCGTGGCATATAGATGCCATTGGCAAAACAAGTGCACCTTTATGGTGGAAGGAGTATGGTGGAGAGAAAGTGGAGTTGCAACACATTGCAGTTAGAGTTTTATCAGTAGCTACATCAAGTGGAAGTTGTGAACGAAATTGGTCAGCATTCGACTTTGTGCACACGAAAAAGCGAAACAGACTTCATACTAAACGGGCTGCTGATTTGGTGTATGTTTTTTGCAATATGAAACTTATTAATAAGCCTCAAAACATTGCAACTAGAGCCGCTCAAAAGCAATATGGAGTCTTCTAAAACGCATGAAGCTATTTCTCCAGAAGTTGATGATGAAGATGATATGGAATGGGAGATAGTTTCAGAATGCTCAGATATGGACGAAGTAGATGATATGGTTGCAGTTTTTGAAGATGGAGATGATTTGTGAGAGTACCATTGTAATACTTAACAAGTTTTAGCATATGATGAAAGAAAGTGGTATCTCGTTGTCGTTCACATCAAAACCTCTCTTTCTCTCTCTCATACGCACATATTTACTCACACACAAATATAAATTGCCGATAATATCTTATCGAATAACAATTACATAAAGTCGATGTAGGTTTGAAATTACAACAAGGTTCTGGGAAATTACTCAATCGAAAAGAGTTTGATATAATTTTGAGATTACAAAAAGCTTGTGAGTGACTTATGAGTTTGATAGATTTGCTATAAGCTGGTCTATGGTAAAATCTGTAATTCCTAGCTCAGGGGATGGTTGAGCACCATCTTTATGTGAAGTGGTAGTATCATCTGGCAAAGGTCCATACAATGATTCATATCGTTGAAGCTTTGCTTGTACATCACTTAACTCTATTTCAAGCTCAAGAATACGGCCACGAAGCATGTCCGGTGTTTCTCCTTGGCTGGCAAGGTCTTGTCCTTGGCTGGCTAATTCAGTTAGTGTTTCTGACTCTTCAGGAAGTAAAACAATAGGACGCTTGCGAGGAGGCATTGGATTATTTGCATTGCGTGCTGCCACCTTTTCTGCAATGCATCCACGTCCAACGCCAGCGGTGCCTGGACATTCTGACCAATCCACTCTCTTCAGCAAAACATATCGAACATAGCATTGTTGGATAAAGTAAATTGCTACTTGGTTGTTGTTTGGTAGGCATCTCTCTTGTCGTATAAACCTTTGCAGCAATACACGTGCCAGTCCTTTATGTTGCAAATCAGAGAGCTTTAACGGAGCTGTATCTTTTGCATTGCCACTTATTTGAAATAGTTGATGGCGTACAAAGTGATTAGAGCAAAGCTTTTTGCACTCTTTAAGGGTTAGTGGTTCGCCCTGCAGCTCAGATTCATCTTCTTCAATGTTCGCAGTAGTAGAAAGATTTGCTTGTCCACATCTAACTTGTTCTTCTTTAAAAATTGCATGAGCTTCAGCATGGTTGAGTTCTTCTTCCATATCTGCATATTAGGTGAACATGTTGAGTGGCATAAAATGGTAACCATCTTTTTGCAACATTTGTCAGCCTACTCAACGTCCTCTTCCTCATGTGTGTATATATTTTTCTACGCTATTAAGTTATCTAGAGTAAATTCCCCCTCTTCGTTTAACCTTTGTGGTGACACATACATTATACTCTTCCCAAAAATGTCACCTTAGTCATATATTTATATTACCACCCTTTTCTTTTTTGCTTTGTAAATAGAATAAGCATACAATAACCAACTATATACCCCCAAACTTTCTTACCTCTTGTGAATTAGTAGTAGAAAAATAATATATCCATCTTCCACCCCATATAGATAAATTCCCATGGAAATCAACTCTCCACTTGTCTTTACCAAAGATTATGGTCCCTCTCTACAAGTCTTCTATGCCCCCTACATAGGTGGCCCAATATCTCTTAAGAATATACATATAGTTTCTCTCCTTTCAAAAAGACTTCAATTGTATATTCTTTTCACAATAAAATAATATTGGGCCCTCCTCTATTTGTTTAAGCATCATAGCCTTTTGAAAAAGCATGATTCCCCTTGGATGCATACAAGCAAAGGGCCCATACAAGAAGACTTGGAAGCAAAAGGTTCCCTAATCTAGTGTGGACCTTCCAAACCGAATTCCTTGGTGCATGGGCGTGAAGAATAGTCCAAATTCATATCAAACATGTTGAGAAGGTCAATTTTGCCTTTTGAAGCATGTCATTCCGAGCTACAGGTAAAAAGTTATGGTCAAAATAGTGTAAATCTGTCAGATTCGCAGCAAAAGGGAACTGTAAATCAAGTAAATCAAGAGGGTGAGATCTTATTTTTTCCCTACTCATCTTCTAGAAGAGCAATGAGTGTTCAAGGTCACTTGCATGTGATGGGACCAACCTAAAGATGCTTTCTAAATGCCAATACAGACAAGTTGAGATACCCCGCAGGAGCCACCCGTAGGGCCTCATGGTGGGGCCCACCTACATTATGCACCCCCTATGGAGCCTTCACGGTCTAAAATGATATTTTTGGTGAATAAATAGTCCCTTTTATGTCCAAAATTCAATGAGTGGTCAAAGGACACTTAATTAGGTCTAATCACTTACTCTAATTAAGTGTAGCATAATCCCACTCCTACACAACTATAAATAGCCCCCCTTGGAGAGACTCAAGGACAGACATCTATATTTTCAACTTCATGTTGTTTCTTGATCAATAGTAGAGAAAACCCCAACTCTCCCTCTTTCACATCCTCCCTCCTAACCCTCCTCTTTGGAGGAAGTACAACTCTATTCTCCACTCTTTCCATTCTACCATCTCTTACTCCATCAACCCAATAAATCATTTGTAGCACCTCAATAACTTGTAAATACATCATGATCTCTCTCATGGTTATGTTAATGATCATGAAATCATCTTCAAAACTTTCAAGTGTCGCAATTCGTGATGGTTAACCAGCGTCTGTCCTCCCCTTAAAAGGTGTGCGAGAAATCAAGTAAGTGTTCTATTCTCAATTTACCATTGGTTTGTTTCTCCACACTTATTCAATTGGTCTAAATAAATTTCTCACTCCAACTCTCTTTTGCTTCATTACATATGCATGTGGCTACCTCTCATGGTGATTTTATTTGTTTCACGGCATTGTATAGATGGAGATGAGCTCTCTATGCAAAGTGTGTTAGTTTGATGTAAGTGATTCTCTTGTGTGTTTGAGAGGCAAGTCTTGTGCGCATGATTTTTTTGATGAGTGCTTGAGAGAGGAAGAGTTTGGATGTATTATGGGTATTCTTATGGGGAGAAGGTGAATTCTATTCCACAAATTGCATATTTCATTTTGATGCACAGCATTGGGTTGCATAATCGTTGATGGTGTTCAAGTGTCCAAAGTGTATATAGAGTAAGGGGGTTTTCAAAGTGTGTTGCTTGAGTGGGTGAGTGCAAGTGTTATTTTGATTGGTTTCCTTCTCCACTCCCAAAAGAAGGTGGTGCCCCAAGTAGTGTGCGTACCTCTTTACGAACATTTTGTGAGGGTAGGCCCATTGGTTTGGGTTTAGAGGCCCCATTTCAAAAAGCTCGCCCTCATAAAGTGGTGCCCCCACTGAGGAACATATTTCCAAGTTACCTTCAAATTTTTTAGTGATGAACAATGGAGTTCCCATCTATCCATTTCATTTTGCACAACACATTAGAGTAAATGTTCACATAGATAGAAAAGTCTTTTTCCAGCAACGCATTGTTTTTATGTTTGGTGCAGAAAGACTTAGAGAAATACTGGCATCACCCAATCCAATTATACTTCCAATCATCAATTATGAAACTTCTTTTGATGTTCACGTTTTCATTTTGTTTTAAAGGCAGGAACAAGGAGTGGTGAAGGGGTGCTCAAGGGCCATATGAAGGAACGAGGTCTTCAGACCAACAACGAGGAGTAGCACATGAATCACGATCAAAACAATGAACCTTTTAGGCCTATTGCTCGGCAATCCATTCATATAATCATTGCAACTAAGTTTAGGTTTCAGTCTATCATAAGGAGGATATTTGGATCCACTCGCCTCAATGAAATCAATGCTTCAATTAATCCATTTATTCTACCTATGATAAAGTACGAATTAACAATGGATGTGTACATCTTCATTTTAATGTAATCAGATTTATAGTGTCAATAATCTTGTGCGGCCCGTAAGAGAAAAGTTTCTTTAGAAAAAAAGAGATTTCAAAAAATCTAAACAAAATGTCAAGTTCTTTTCCCACGTTCTATGCAAGAAGTGGGGAAGATGCGCAAGAGTTTCTTGACAACTTGGAGATGGCACATCTCATATCCGGGAGAGATGAAGAGGAAGTAAAGCTACAAGCCTTCCCGTTGGTTCTAAAAGCAGAAGCTAAAGCATGGTATGAGACCTTGCAACCCCAAATCAAGTCCAATTGGGAGAGACTGCGAGCAAGCTTCCTCTCCAAGTTCGGGCAAGGTGATACTTCTGAAGGACTATGGAAATGTCTTATTGGACATAAGCAGGTATCACTTGAAGACTATCCCTCTTATGAAGCAACCTTTGTCAATCTATGGGGTAGGTGGGAGGCTACATTAGAAAATCATGGTGGTGCACCTAACTTTCTAAAAAAAGAGAGATTCATGGTTGGCTTGTATCCACTTTTAAAGGCTAAAGTAGAGCTAAAATTCCCATCCACCTTCGAAGAAGCACGTGAGGTAGCCATCATCAAGTTTAGAAAACTACACTTCCAAGCACATAGAGCAAGGGGTTTGAATGAAGTGAGTGAGAGGGAGTCTTCACAAACCATGGAAGCACCAATTAGGGCCCCTCTTGCACAATCTTCACAAATAGGAGATAACTCTCAACAAGAGGTTTTACAAAGGCTAACTCAACAGCTTGAGAACCTCACTCTGAATCTAGTACAAGGCCTACCTCAACAACGACAACCAAGAGAAGGGAATCGCAATCAACGAAGACAAGCTCAAGAGTTGCGATGTTGGAATTGCAATGAAATGGGCCATGGCATGTACAATTGTCCACATCCAAGGCGACTTCCGGGAGACATATATCCCCCCAGACCGCCTCCTCTCACTGTGCAACAAGAACAAGCTCAAGGCCCACAAATCCTTCGTCGACCACCACCACCAGCAAATATATCTCTCGTCCCACATGAGGAGGAAGAAAGAGGAGTCAACATCATCAAGCTAGAAGAGGTAATAGATGAGCATACTCTAAACTTTGATGTTATGCCAGCAGAAAAACGCACAAGAGCACATGATAAGGATGAAGACATGAGAAGTGAAGGAACAAATTCAACCAAAAGGGACAAGAAGAAGAAGTCAAAGATGGAGGAAGTTGAAAGTAGCGGGAAGTAAAGATCAAGGCGAAGGGAAATTGGTATCAACGACTTCCCATTGGGAAAGGAGCTAGAGCCCTACAACATCCTGGAGGATTTACAAACCCAAAAGCCAAACATTTCATGGCCTCAACTTCTACACCTATCAGCCAAAGTAAGAAGGCAATGGCCAAAGTTCGTAAGTACAAGAATTCCAAAAAAGAAAGCAAATCTTTCCATTAAGGTTGTGGCCTCAAAGCTACAAAAAGATGTGGAACCCATTGTGGATGCTTACATAAGGGGTAAAAAGGTGCCTAATGTATATGTTGATGGTGGAGCTCAAATGTGTGTGATCACAGAAAAATCAATGAACAGGTTAGGGCTTGAAATTACAAAGTCCTCTAATTGTCAAGCTAGGATAGCCAACAACTCAAGTGTGAAGTGTTTGGGGATCATTGAAAATGTAAAAGTCTCTGTATGTAACATAGATGCACGAGTGGATATGTATGTCATGCCAGCTAAGGGGGAGGGCTATCCCATGATCCTAGGGAGGCCTTGGCTCATTGCTGTGAGTGCAGATCAAAAATGGGGAAGTGGTCGTTTGATTCTTAAGAAGGGTCAACCGGTGGTGTATGATTGGCGAGAAGGAAAGCAACTAGATATCAACTATGAAACCACGGCAGATGAAGAGAGCGAGGAGGAGAGTCCTTACTCAAGTGATGAGGAAGCATCAACCAGTGCATCAACCAGTGAAGAGGAGTCTTCTTTGGAGGTAATGGGAATTGTATTCAACGCCAACACTCAAGATGTTCCAGTAGAAGAAAAGCCAACAGACAATCACACACGAGGGGATGAAAGATGCCACCACCTTGAAGAAGGATTTGAGAAGATGCTTGCAAAAGATCTTACTTGTGAGGAGAAGAGGTCCTACATCAATATGTTAAGGAGGTATCCCAATTTGTTTATCACTGACTACTCACAAATAAGAGGTGTAGATGTAATAGAGCATCGAATTGAATTGAAACCAGGGACCAAACCCGTGGCTCAAAAGTTAAGGCGACTAGGATCTGTGCAACAAAAGGCTCTCCTACAGGAAGTGAATCGACTCTTGAAGGCTGGCTTCATCTATCCAGTATCCAAATGGGTATCACCTATTGTAGTCACTCCCAAGAAGAATGGTAAGTGGAGGGTCTGCGTGGATTACAAACCCCTCAACACTGCGACAAAGAGGGACCACGTCCCTCTCCCTTTCCAAGATGAAATTTTGAATGAAGTAGCAGGTCACGAATGCTACATGGTGTGTGATGGGTATTCAGGATATTTTCAAATTAGAATAGCAGAAGAAGACCAACCAAAAACCACCTTCATCACACCTTGGGGATGTTTTGCATTCAGAGTAATGCCTTTTGGGCTCACCAATGCTCCTAGCACCTTCATGAGATTCACAATATTTGTATTTCAGCCATTCTTTGGAAAATCTATAAGAGTCTTTATGGATGATTTCTGTATTTATAGTTGTAGATCACTTCATTGCCAAAAGGTTGAAGAGGGGCTTAAGAGGCTCCATCAATTTGGGGGATAACTCAACCCAGAGAAGTGTCATATTGGTGAATCTCAGGTGGTTTTGCTAGGCCATGTGGTTTCTTCATAAGGAATTCAAGTGGATCCCTCTAAAGTAGAGGCCCTTTTGTCATTATCTCCACCAACAACAATTTAGGAGCTAATGACCTTCAACCACAAAGTGAGGTACATGTCTCGCTTCATCCATCTCCTAGCAGAAGCCATCGCCCCTTTGCATAGGTTGGCAAGCCAATCTACATTTGAATGGGGGAGGGAACATGAAAAATGTTTTGAGGAAGTGAAGGGCATTCTTAGCTCTCTCCCGATCCTAATGCCACCAGATCCAAAGGAGACCTACTATGTCACTCCAAGTGTAGGTTTCGAAGCAATTGGTGTTGTTTTGATGCAAAAATATCCTAAAACATCATACATGAGGCCGATCTATTTTGCAAGCAAGGTGATGACTTCGGCCGAGAAGGGATACACTGAAATGGAGAAAGTGGTCTTTGCAATCTTGTTTGCGGTAAGGAAGTTTCGATCGTATCTTCTCCCTGTGCCATTTGTTTTTCTTACCTTAGAGCACAATCTACCATATGTAGTACAACACATGAGCCTCTCATCTAAAATAGCAAAGTGGGTGCTTGAACTCCAAGAATTTGAATACACTTTCCTTGTAGAAGATAGCACAAGAGCAGGACTTGCAGACATTCTCACCTACAAAGTGAGAGAAAGGGAAAGATCACGACTACAAAGAGAGGAAGGCTCAAAACAGTTCAAAGTAAAGGAGATTGATAATGCCCATACTTTATGCTTTGACGGAGCTTATCAACACCAACAAGACAAAGCAGCAGGGGGAATCATCATTTTGAACCCACAAAAGGAGGTAATGGTTAGAAAAGGTATCACTCTACCCAGTGTTCACTCTAACAATGAGGTTGAGTATGCTGCTCTAACCCTTGGGTTAGAATAATGCAAAGAATTAGGCATACAAATACTTATTATAAAAGGTGATTCTTTGCTAGTGGTCAGGCAAATCCAAGGGACTTGGAGGTGCAAGAATCGTACATTGTTTGAGTGGCTTAGTAGTGTAAGAGCTTTGATGAAGGGTTTTAAAGCAACACAGGTACAACACATTGTGAGAACTCATAACAAGGAAGCAGACTTACTCGCAAATGAAAAGCTTCAAATGGCGGTAGGAGGTGTGAAACTATATGAACCCAAATATCAAGGTCAAGAGCTAAAAGACATTATCTTCTTTCTACAAGCAGGTGAGTGTCCCAAACACTTAGACAAGGTGCAAAGACATAGACTAGTTAAGAAGGCCACACCTTACCAGTTGATCGGGGATGATTTATATCACAAAGGGAAAGATTTGGTCTTGAGGAGAGTACCAGGTGTGCAAGAGATAGAGAAAATTATTCTTTCATGTCATGATGATGTCTGTGGTGGTCACTTTTCTCAAGATATTACAAGTAGGAAGATTTTACAAGCAGGGTTTATTTGGCCGAGCTTACATCGTGATGTCCAATATTGGTGTAAGGCATGTAAGCCATGCCAAATTGCTGGGGATAGACGACTAACATATGAGCCTCGAGTCCCAATAATATCTTATGGCCCTTTTGAAAATTGGGGTGTGGATGCAATAGGTCCCCTACCTCGTACTTCTACAGGGAAGGTTTTCATCATCATGGGTGTTGACTACATGACACGATGGGCGAAAGCAACAAGCACAACCCGAATCACAGCTGAAGAGGTATCAAAGTTTATTTTTGATCATATTTGTAGTAGGTTTGGAACACCCCTAGAAATCTTATCACATCGAGGCCCGGGTTTTAGGGCTGACCTTCTGAATGATCTCTTGAGGAGGTTAAAAGTGAAACACCTGCATTCCACACCCTACTATCCTCAATGCAATGGATTGGTGGAAAAAGTGAATGGAATGATATGTAAGATCATTTCTAAACAAGTTGTGGACCGGCCTAATGATTGGGATCGCCATTTGACGGCTGCTCTTTGGGCGTATAGGACATCTTTAAAGGTATCTACCCAATTCACCCCTTTTCATCTAGTTTATGGACAGGAAGCACTTCTCCCCATTGAGGTAGAGCTCTCAAGCTTGCGCGTTCTTGCAAGAGTGGCAAAAAAACCAAAAGAGGTTCTACATGAAAGGATCTTAGATCTCCAACGACTTGAGCTAGATAGAGAAGAGTCCATTGATCACTACATCACCAAAGCGACAAGCCAAAGGGATAAAATCAACAAGAAGCTCAAGGGGAAAGGATTGAAGGAAGGTATGTTGGTTCTTCGCTATGATAACCGACTTGATACTCGACTTGACAAAAAGTTTTTGCAAAGATGGGAGGGACCTTTCATGATACCCATTCAATTAATTTGACATTGGACAATATATCAAATGACAAACATAGATATTTTGTTCAATTAAACATACAATTAAATCTGACACCAAAAGTAAAACAATGATGAAATCATGAGACTTGTGTTTTCATTAATCATCAGCTGGTCGTAAGCTAGATGTCATTACAATGTTGTAACCCACTCTATGGGCACCATTTAAACATAAGGAGAGGTCAAAAGCGTTAGGCCGGGTTTTGGGGTTTAGGCGCTTGCTGGTTTCAAGATGAGCAAGTACATTACTCAAAAAATGTCTCTTGCTTTGTTCTTGGGGCTCTGGTAAGCACTTCAAAATGTGTTTACATGTATGACAGATGGAATAAATATCCATAGCTTTGGTCCAGGAGGGAGGATTACTAGATATACATTCGGGGGCTGCCCATGGATAATCTCTCTCATATTGTTTTCTAGTTTCTATCTGCATATCGCGTAGAGGAGGAAAACCGGCTGTGGTATTTGTTTTGGTGCATGAACCCCAATCCACAATGGCGGCATAAACACCTTTTTCGCCAAAATGCAACATCATATTCCGAGAGTGTAGATCATTGTGGAGGTAGTTATGCGAATGTATATACTTTAGAGTTTGGAGGAGAGCATTGATGATCTGCAAAATATTCTCCTGGAATAGCTCTACTGTTCCTGCAGTGAGTACATAATCGCGGATGACAGGTTGGCTGCCGTCTGCAGTGCATTCTTTGATCCATTGCTCCACATGGCCGCCATTCCAAAATCGTGAAATGAGCATTGGTCGCTCCACGTGGCGCACCATGGCAAGAGGGTAGATAATACCTCGATGTGAAATATCCAAAATTGTTGCTTCATCTTTGACCTATTGCTCCATGGTGGGCCCATGTAAGTGTACTTTGAACACTTTTGCAGCATACACTTGATCTTTGAAAGCGGGATGTGTGACACCCACACGCTTCACATGTGCCCATCTTCCCTCTCCTAGCTGTGGAGCTTGGATATTGAAGACGGCTGTGTCGGGTAAAAGGTGTAAAATAGGTGGTAGTTGAGAGAGGTCTAATGTAGCAACGGATGACATTGCAGGCTCTGTTCTAAGAATGATTTCTGGTTCAACAACAGCTTCAAAAGAGCTGGCTTCCACTCTTGCACGCTTTGCTGCTCTTTCTAACTTTTCCTTGCTCTTGAACTCCGTGTAAAGCTGTTGCACAAGATGTATGCGCTCAGCTATGTTTAGCAAGGAAGTAATTGCAGGATTTTTCAGTTCTTGAAAGGTTTTCATGATTTGTCCAATGGTTTGTTTGACCATGTTTACTAAAGCACCTGATGTCAGGAGGGCTATGTCAAAAATAGCTGGTGCAAACTCTGCCTGGAGCTGCTCAAACACAGACTTGGTTAGAGTCTCTGTAAGATGATAAAAATGCTCCGGAGCGACAGGGTTTAAACAACGCCTAATCTCTGCCTCTGACGAGTAATGGAAGTGTCTCACAATCACTTCGGAGACGAACTTTCGTTGATGTTTCGCCAGCTTCATGTCTGCCATATCTGTATGACAAAATTATAAATTAAGAATCTTACAAAATGATTGTACACCATAGTAACATAGTTATTATATAATGAGTGTTAACCCTATATATATATATTAAATGATGATTCAAATTTATTAAACAATACTAAATTATTACAAATTAAAGAGAAAATCTTATGATTACAAACCACATTGTGCGAATCGACCATGAAAATTAATTTAGAGAGAGAGAGAGAAACAGGCCAGGAGTGTGAGATGCTCTCAGCACAAGAACTGGACCCTGCTATGTGCAGAAGTGTGAGATGATGAAAGAAATTTACATCTAAAGGGTTGGAAAATCGTATATGTGAACAGCTCAGCTAGTGTGAGATATTCTCAGCACAAGTCCTGGATGCTGTTGTAAAATAGATTGATAGTTTTTATCAATCTAATCCCTGATAAAGTGTGTGGAACTCACAACACAACTATCAGCGGATAAATTAACAATTGCAGATGTAAGTTATCTATCGTATGTGTTTACGTCCAAAACAACACCAAGTCATTTAATGATGAAAAATGATGTTCTTTTGGAATATGAAACACACGAGTAACCAGTATGTCACATTAAGATGAAGAGGGCATGAAAATATGCATCTCTTCACTCTTAATATAACGAGTGGTAACGCTTGTGTTTATATGTAACACATATGACAGAAAAACTTAATCTAAAATTGTAAATTTTATAAGCTATTTCTAATGGAGTGTGTGGCACGCACAACACAACCATCAGCAAACAGCTCAACAATCTCAAATATAAATCAATTGTTGTATATATCTAAGTTCAAAGTAACACCAAGTCATCTGCTGATGAACAATGATGTTACTACAGAAATAGAAGCACAAAAATAACGAAAGTCGTATTAAGATGAAGAGGGCATAAAGTATGCATCTCTACACTCTTAAAATGACGAACGTTAATTTTTGTGCTTCTATGTAGAATAATCAATAATGATTTACTTTAAGATTGTAAATTTTATAGGCCACTCTGAAGTGAGAGGTGTAGCATCATGCCTACTACACTCCACGAGTCGACCTCTAATCCTAACTCATCTCTATGGTGAGAGATATACTACTACACCATATGAGTGAGAATCTAAATTTACCTTAAGCCTTCCCTGGAGTGAGTTATATAACTACACACCACGGGAAAGGAAACTATATTCTATACACCTCTGGAGTGAGCCATATGGCTACACACCACGAAGTGGCCTATGACCTGCAAGCCAACTTTGTGGTGAGAGCCGAAATTACTGCACCACACAAGTCTGGCACAACACAAAAAAAAAAGTTAATATTTATTGAAAATTTAAAAAATATACCTGAAAACCGCTGTAAATCGAAGACGCTGTCTCTATCTGGCAAACTCTCAGAAGCTCCAAGCTCTCCAAACTCCAAGAAAGTCCACAATGCTTTTCAATCGAATACGGCAACGATTGTATATATATACTTTTTTTCGATCGATATATTTTTTGATTGAAATACTTTTCGATCGAAAAATGTTTTATACGGCTATTCGGTAATTATTTGGAGATACGGCGTATATTGACATTTTATACGTATAATTTTTGTTATACGGACGTATAAATGCAACGCAGATCCCTTGTGTCAAACAAGTTACGTAGAATCATTACTATGTAAGTTTGGACTTGAGGATTGCAAACCTATTGCCACTCTCATGGAAACATGTTTGACATTGAGTTTTTATGATGTTGGTGATCCTATTGATGTCAAACTTTATTAAACTGTTGTTGGATTACTTATTTATGTATGCAATATGAGGCCCAATATTCAGACTGCGATTTCATAGGCCAGTAGATTTATGCATAGACCAGGGTCTACGCATTGGAAATCTGTCAAATGCATCTTTCGCTACTTGAGTGGCACTTTATATCTTGGTTGTTTTATCCCAAGAGGGGATCATTGCCGCCAGATTTACATGCTTTTTTGGACATAACTTGGGTTTCTTGTTATGACATGCGAGTGTCCACAAGTGGGTTTTGTTTCATGCTCAGTAGTTCATGCATATCATGGTTGAGCAAGAAGAAACCTTCTGTGGCCACTTCTAGTTGTGAGGTTGAGTACAGGGCAATCTTCACAGCTACAGTTGAGTGTGTATGTCTCAAATTTCTTATGGTTGATTTGAATGTTGAACAGGACACTGCCAACATCATCTACAATGATAGTCAAAGTGCATTGGTAGTTGCAAAAAACCCATTTTTTCATGCTCACAAAAAGCACATTGAGGTGCATTAGCACTATGTCAAAGAGAGAATCTTAGCAGGAGAGATCAACTTGTTTTATGTGCCAACACAAGACAACCTTACATATCTTTTACAAAAACGTTACCTCGTGAGAAGTTTGAATCTTTTCGCAAAGCTTTGGGCTTGCTTCCCTTTGTGGATTGATCATGTCCTCAGGGCATGACACTTCCCTATACACCATGTGCCAACTCTCGTTCATTGCATCACTCCCAGGGGGAACTTGTTACCATATTAATGTGGTAGTGATGTGTGTGAACACACTTAGGACCGCTGGGACATTTTTTTCCTCACTAGGAGGTTTTTCCCCCTGTGTGCATTGTATATACGCTCATTACTCTAGGGATATCTTATCTTTCCTCTATTCACTAAAAGCAATACACTCTTTCTATTGCGTGCCTTGAGTTATTCGTTTTCTCTACGTTGTGTGTGTTTCCTGCCATCCTATTTCTAGTAATTATAGTGACTCCCCGCCCCCGCCCCTGCCCCCGCCCCCCCTGTTGTTACTTTTTAATAAGTTGCATATTTATTTTCACGTTCAAAAAACTTTTGCGGGAGAAATAGCTATCAAATTAACTAAGCCAAGGAAGAACTGATTCTCACCCTTTTTCATACATCAACTTTGTGAATGTGAAAGAGCGATGACTAATCTTTGAGTCTTTGACAACTTGTTGTTGACAACGGTGGTGTGTAAAATCTTTGCAATTCTTTGATTTTCATCATCATAGTTAAAAGCAGGTTGTTTGCAAAGAATAATTTCCAAAGCTTTACATCAACTTGTTTCGGCCACCAATTGTTGTTTCAATAATTCCACAATAAATTTTGCATGTAGGTCTAAAAGTGGTAAGTGCAATTCTTCTATAGTTGAATTTGGGTTGATAGCATCCAAAGAGGAGTTGTGTGAAGCATCCATGAGTGTTGAAGAGGGTGAGAAAGGGTTTTTAGTGCAAAACAATGTTGTAGCTGAAAACTATGTAGCAAATGTAAAAGAAAGGCTTTGTCTTTGGAGGTAGAGATTTCCTTTCAACTTGTAGATACTTTCTTTGGCAATAGTAAACAACAAGGGTAGATAGTCAAGTGCTAAAACACTTGCCTCTTGACCTTGGTGCCGTGAGGAGAGGACTCGTATGGACATAGTACCAATGACACACAAACGGCATCCATTAGTGCCTTTGAATGTCAATGGTATTGTTGAATGTCTTGATATACCATGACCTATGCTTGATCATCACTTAGGATGGGCTTGTGTTGGAATTAGGGTTGCAGAGAAACACACACAGCTTGGAGAAGACGAAGGAAGCTCAAGGCACACAATAGAGAGTGTGTTACTTAGTGTGCAATGGAAAGATAGATAGCCCTAGAGTGATGGGCGTATATACAATGCACGGGGGAAAAAACCTCCTAAAGAGGAAAAAAATGCCCCGGCGGTCCTAGTGTGTTCACACACATCACTACCACATGTATATGGTAACAAATCCCCCCTGGAGTGATGCGGTGAACGAGAGCTGGCACATGAGTAAAGGGAAGTGCCATGCCCTGAGGACAGGATCAGTCTGGCCTCGTGTTGCATACATAAATGAGGCAGCCAACAGCAGTTTGGTAAAGAGTGACATCAGCAAGATCGCCAGCATCATGTAGACTCAACTTCAAACCTGTTTCCATGGGAGTGGCAATAGGTTTGCAATCCTCAAGTCCAAACTTACATAGCAATGTCTCTATGTAACTTTTCTGACACAAGGCAATACCACCATCACACTGCTTAAACTGTATACCCAAGTAATGATGCAACAGCCCCAAATCTTTCATCTTGAAAGTAGCATTCAAATCAGCCTTAAATTCAGCAATATGTCTCTCATTTGGTCCAGTGATCAGCAAATCATCAACATAAAGAACCACAATGAGAAATACATCATCCTCACGCTTTACATACAATGTGCTTTCTGTTGGACTGTTACGAAAGCCTCATTTAACCAAATGAGTGTCAGCTTTCTCATACCAAGCACGAGGAGATTGCTTCAACCCATACAAAGCCTTCTTACATTTGCACACTTTGTCCTCTTGTCCTTTTATGACAAAACCGCGAGGCTGCGTTACATAAACTTCCTCAAATATGTCACCATTCAAGAAAGCAGTAACAATGTCTGATTGATGTACATCCCAACCAAAATGAGCTGCCAATGCACATAGAAAACGTACAGTAGTCATACGACAAGTGGGAGCAAAAGTCTCTTCATAATCTATGCCTTTTTGTTGTGCATAACCCTTTGCAACAAGTCGAGCCTTATGGCGATCGATCTCACCATCCGGCTTGCGTTTCAACTTGTAAACCCACTTCGTACCAATGGCCTTTTTGCCAGGAGGCAAATCACATAAAGTCCATGTGTCATTCTCTATAAGTGCATCATATTCTGATTTCATGGCAGCAATCCAATTTTCTGAATTCTGTGCTTCATCAAAAGACAGAGGCTCCTCAACATCATGTAAACTAGACACAGCCAAAGCATAACAATCTGATGCATAAGATGCATGGCGAGAGCCTGAACGAGTACGACTAGATAAAGGTGCATCCAATTTACTGTCACGCAAAGTGTGCACCAGCCATTTTGGCATACCTCTAGCCTGCTCATTTTCAGCCCTTTCCTCATCAAGTACATCATGTACATTTGCATCAGTAATAGGCTGTTCTAAAACATTTTCAGAAACCCCCATAGGCTGTACATTTGCCTCATTGGAACTTACATTCGTATTTCCACCACTGAAAAGAGGCAACAAAGTGTCATAAATGTCCTGTGAGCTTACATTACTGTCTCTAGTACATGACAGCAAGGGCTGAACAGAATCTTCCACAAACACTACATCCCGTGAAACCAGAATACGTTTTGTTTGCGGATGATACAACCTGTAACCTTTGCTTTCAGCACTATAACCAACAAAAATACATTTGACAGCCTTATCATCCAATTTTCTGCGCTGCACTTGTGGCACCAAAGCATATGCCAAACAGCCAAAAACACGCATGTGCTCAATAGAAGGCTTTCTATCATGCCATGCTTCATATGGAGTAATAGACTGCAAAGCTTTCGTAGGACACCTGTTAAGTACATAAGTGGCACACATGATGGACTCAAGCCAAAAAGAATGCGGCAAAGCTTGACTTTTGACCATACATCGTGCCATTTCCGTTAGTGACCTGTTTTTCCTCTCAGCAACACCATTTTGCTGCGGTGTATAAGGCACTGTACATTGGTGTTTTATCCCACGACTAGCCAGAAATGCATTAAATTCATGAGACATATACTCCCCCCCTCGATCGGAACGGAGGGTGCCCATAGTACATTTTGAGACATTTTCAGCCATAGCCAAAAATTGTTTGAAGCACATAAAAACTTCAGACTTCGCTTTAAGCGGAAATACCCAAGCATGCCTGGAGTAATCATCAATGAAAGTCACGAAGTACAGGTAATTGCCCAAGGACGGAGTTTGCATGGGCCCACAAACATCACTATGCACAAGCTGCAACCTGCATGTGGCCCTAACTGAACCATCCTTTGGAAACTTAGAACGCTGCATTTTACCCAAAATACAGCCTTCACAAACATGTTTGACAGGTGCTTCAAGAGGCGGCAAAGAAGCAACCATATCAGATTTCTGCAAACGCAGCAAACTGGCAAAATTCAGATGACCAAAACGTGCATGCCAAAGTTTTGCATCTGAAATAGCCCTTGAATCTGCAACAGCATTTGCAAAATTTTGTCCACACTTGTCATACAAAGTGAGCTTATACAGCCCACGGCACAAAAGCCCAGATGCAACAATTTCATCACCAAAACTGAGATCATGAACTGTACATCTGTCATCCACAAATTTGACTACAAGTCCAAGTCTAGCAAGTGCGGATAGAGACAAGAGATTCTTCTTGATCCCAGGTACATAAAGTGCATCAACAAGTGTGAAGGAACTGCCATTAGCAGCAGTGAGCACAATCTTTCCAACTCCCTGAACTGGATAAGAGGCGTTGTTGGCACAAGTGACTGAATTCCCATGAGGGACAGACTCGAGAGAGGTAAACAATTCACGATGTGAGGTAATGTGCTTTGTAGCACCACTGTCGAAATACCACACATGTGAATCTGCAGCAACTGACAAGCATGCATCATGGACAGCAGGATTGTAAGTGCACTCTGCGCTAAAAGCCCATTCTGCATCAACATCAGCATCACAATCTCCTTTCACAGAAGACTCAACAATGGCTGTATTTGTAGTGGAACCAGCATTTGCAGTGGAACCACCCTCTTTCTTCTTAGCCTCTTTGGCCTTCAACTTAGGACACGACTTGATCAAGTGATCATTGGCTTTACAATAATGGCAACGCATCTTCTTTTTGCCCTTATCACCAGAATTGCCAGACGAAGTGCTGCCAGCAGAAGCATTAGGAACAGAATTTTTGCCACTCGCAGCAGAACCATAAGAAGTGGCTGCATTACTGTTACCACCCTTTCTTTGAGAAGCAATAAAAGCCTGTTCAACTGCACGCTGCCTAGTCCTGTTTTTTCTAGAAAGTGACTCTTGCAACAGCAATGTGCATAATGCATCAAACTTGACAACTTCAAGATTTCCTTGGGTCATGAGTCTCCAAGTACTAGCAAAAGTCTGGTAGGAATCTGGTAAGGCATCAAGAACAGTCTGCACAAGGGAGCTGTCCGAAATGACTTCACCTGCAGAAATGAGTTGCTCATTGATATCCTTGACACTAGCAAGTAAAGTGCCCATATCATCTTCCTCATGCATAATCTTCGACTCTAGCTCTTTACGCAGCAAAGCAATTTTAGCCTCATTGCGGCTTGCATAAAGACCTGCTAGAATATCCCAAGCCTGTTTTGCAGATTTTGCTGAACGGATGTGAGGAATAATGGTGCGCTTCACAGACAACGCAATCAATGCATGAGCCTGCGCATCCTTAACATCCCAACGATCTTGTTCTGCCGTAGGCAAAACAACTCTAACAGCTGCAATCCTTGCAGCAAGACCTGCAACATCCTCAACATCGCCTACATCTTCAGAACCAAGACGTACATCAATGCCCTGCACAATGTTCCAGACACCTTTTGACACAAGAACATGTTGCATCATATAAGCCCACATAGGGTAGTTGTCCCCATCCAACATGTCCTCAGCAGCAAACATGTTGAACACATCTGTGTTGTTGTTGTCAGCCATGGTAAATGCTGCACCTGATGTGAAAACTGCCCGAAAATAGGGGAAATGGAGCGAGAACAACTTGTGCTATATAGCACAAACCGTAGAAGGCTATAAGGCACCTGTTATGCAGAAAACGGCACTGACAGAAAATCTGCACAAAATGACGAAATAGCCTGTGCAGTACTGCCCGTAGTGGAAACGGAGGCCGAAATGAGCCCAAACCCAAAATATTTGTCGACCTGCGAACGCTCGCCAAAGCTCACTGAAATCGGAGAAAGTGAGCAGGCGTGTGCTGGAGCAGCTGGCGACTAAGCCCAGGAGGACGTGACCTGCTCTGATACCAATTGTTGGAATTAGGGTTGCAGAGAAACACACACAGCTTGGAGAAGACGAAGGAAGCTCAAGGCACACAATAGAGAGTGTGTTACTTAGTGTGCAATGGAAAGATAGATAGCCCTAGAGTGATGGGCGTATATACAATGCACGGGGGAAAAAACCTCCTAAAGAGGGAAAAAATGCCCCGGCGGTCCTAGTGTGTTCACACACATCACTACCACATGTATATGGTAACAGCTTGTGGGTGCATTGCAGTGTTGCTCGGGTCAATTGGGGCTTTGCACGAGCAGTCTATTGTCATTGGACTTCTTCTTTTGCTACCACATGTGCTTTGATACTATTATATGTGGCAATATTCAGAGATACCAATGTGAAGAAGACACAAAATTTGGGTCCAATCCACCCCCATGCATGAGTGAACTTCTTCCCCACACATGTATTTATTCTTTATTGGGTTACTACATTGAAAGGTTACTTCACCAGAAACTAGACCTGAGAATGAAAGGGTGAGAGCTTGGTTCAACTCCCAACCTGTGAGAAAATGAGAAAATTCCCTCATACGCAAGGCTTATATAGTTGACTGCCTACCTGCCCACACTCCTCGGTCTCCTACATGCTCCTACGCAGGTGCTCTCCTCTTGAGCCTTGATTCCTCTTGCCACCGTGAACCAACAAGTTCCAAAGAATTGATCAAGCTCTTGGCTACTACGGGACAGCATAGTGCTATTGGAAATAGGGTTGTAAGAAAACACACATAGCTTGGAGAAGGGAAAGAAGCTCAAGGCACACAACAAAGAGAGTGTATTGCTTAGTGCACACTGGAAAGATAAGATAATAGGGGCATACCCTATTATGAATGCACTCCAAGAGAGGCTCTTGCTTTGCATATGGTAAAACAACTTGGAGCTTCTTTGCCTTGCCCCTGTTGCACATACCCTATTATAAATGCATTCCAAATAGGATGCCCCTCAAGCACTTTTTGTGTTATTGTCAATACACCACAATTGGCATGCATGGCAATCGAAAGCAGTGTCAAACCCAACATGATGCACACTTGACATGCCATCATGTATTTACTTTCCCTTCTCAAATAAGAGTTTTGAAAGTTAACCACACTGGGTTTCATATCTTTATCCCTTAATATGTTGGCCTACTTGATATTGGACCTCCTTCTCTAACTTCATTAGCAATGTGTTCCTCATGTTATACAAATGGATCCATATCCTGAGTAACGCACAAAGCATCACGGAAGAAGATCAGTGAATATTGTGGTGGTTTCACTACAACATATCACGACATGAGAGATGAATTGCTAGAGAATTTTATCGAGCGCCCAAAGAGAGGTGGAGCCATTGCTAGTGATGGTGGCTATCAACACCACCCATTGATTAACATAATGTTGCCTTGTCCACTTGGTGAGGTCTTCGTCAAGGCTGTCAATAGCTTGGGAGAGATCAAGTCAGAATGCTACATTGCCAACATTGTGGGTGCGATGATTAATAGGTGAGAAGAATGTGGTGAAGTGCCAATGGAGAATGCTAAGAATTGCACTCTTGCTAAACATCTTCTAGAGCATTTATTGTCACCTTTACACGTTTTGCTTCAATATATGTAGTTTAAAATTGGCCTTGCATGAATGGTACATAATAATTGACACAAAATGGTTCAATGAGAGGATTGATAACGCTAGGAAATTGGTCTAGTTTATCTTGAAGAGGCAATGGGGTGTTCAACAATGAATGACAAATGTACAAGCTTCCATGTAAAACTTGAATTTCCACAAACTTTTACATGGTAAATTTATTGCTTTTTAGTGAAAATGTTGCAAAAAGAGACATTTATTTGTGCACCATTTTTGAAGTGAGAAAGATGTCACTCAGGATTAATGAAAGATAAGGTTGTGCTTTTATGAAATCTGAGACCTAATTGCCACTTTTGTGATGACATGGGTGATTATTATCATGTTAGGATGCATGTCATTCTGAATACTACAAAATTAGATTCAAAACCACCAAACATTGAAAAGACGAGAATGGCTTGCTGGGGCATCTAGTAGAGTTTGGGTACGTGAGGAGCTAAAATAAGTGAAACCATGAAAGTACACTTTGACAAGGCAAAGTGGGATACTTTGGTCAGGTCTATTCATGCTTGATGGATTGACTCACACTCTACTAAATAGTGTTGCTTTTCTACCAAATCTAGAGTATTGGGCAATGGACCTAGATGATCTAGATGAAGAGGTCTTGAAGCATCTCTATGACATGGTAGGTCCATTCTTTGTGTCATACCCACAAAAGGTCAAGATCAAAGGGGGATCAAAGAGGAAAAATTTGGCCCCCGCCCTTGTCTAAATAGTGGGCGTGCTCCAATCTGATAAAAATTCTAGTGAGGATCCTTACCTAACATGGCTCATCCCCAATCCACAAACGGAATTGGAGCACTTACAAGTATATTTGTTCCACAACTAGAAATTGGGGTATTGAGTATGAGTGTTAAGAAATTGATTTACATGTATCCAAACAACAGAATTGAAGATAAGAAGTACTAAGAGGAGATGCTGAGGTGGAAATCGCTAGAGAGGATGAGGCAAAGATGATATGGCTAATGAAGAAGTGGAAGTTTTATACCTTGGTTGCACTCTAGAGTACATAGAGGAGAATCTAGAGATAGATGAATCAATACTAGAGCAAGTAAACATAGACAAAATTGCTAGCTTGAAGAAGTAGGGAATTTGTTTATAAAGGAATTATCCAATGTAATTAAGGAAACCTTTGTCTATTAAGGAATTATCCAATGTAATTAAGGAAACCTTTCAGTGCAATTATAATGTTTCATCACACAACAAACTCTTAAAGTGGTGATGTAGTTGGTGTCACTACAATAACTTAATCATGTCAATTTAACAATCATTTTGTCACGCACAATCATTATGATTTTTTGAGAACCACTCTTGAAAAATCACCTACAATAATATCATTAGAATTTAGAGAGAACCACTAGTACACTTGCATAGTCATACATGTGGCTAGAACACCGTCAATAAGGAATTGCTTAATCAGAAGTGCAAACACTTTTGTGGCAAATCAGTCTCTCTGTATGGATACTTTCATGTGTTTCAATTGCATCACCTAGCTGAAATCACTAGAATCTACAAAGTAGTGAGAGAGATATGTAGACCAATACTATCAACAATAATGTACTCATTTGTGCATACAAGAGCTAATTGTTTTCAACACACATCCCATCATAAAGAAAGACGTGTGGAAGACGTATGTCATGGATCTCTTTGCATGGGCCACAATCAATATACAATCTTTTGGAGTCATCTTTAACGTCTTGTTTACTTTTTTGGATAATATACCCACATTTTATGCTATTCATCATGCTTTGTAATAAGCAAGTGATTTGGCACATATCGCCTCATGGGTGACATCATCCCACTCTAATTATGTAAAATGTCATATATACTAGACAAGGGCCACCATAGAGAGGTGCAGTGTTGATAGAGTTAAGATTACCTATCATGGTCATAATATGATTACACATTACCTCTACTACTTTGTACAATGTAACTAGCTAGATGGAACTTTGATTTAGGAGAGCTAGATCCATACTTCCAGCTGCTATTGGAAGATATTGCAAATAGTTTACCACATAAGTAAATAATAGACGAAGGTTCCTATTGCTTCCAGCACATTGGAAGAGAATAGATTTTGGTCCAAATTGATGAATTATCCACATATAGCAATCAACAAGTTTTCCATCTATGATGAAGACCAGAAGCATCACAATGTGCGACCTCCATACACCAAACAACCAAATGAAGAAGATTTGGAAACATTCGTACATCACCAAGTATTCATGTCTCCTTCCACTTAAGAAGGTATGGTGCCCATGAAAAGGTATATGTGAAGAGAGGAGGAGCTGACTTTGAAGAGGTGAGACCCAATGTGAAGCTGATTGGGGCTTCAAAAGCTTGGATTTTCTTGCTATAAGAGACTATCCCATGAATGAAAAGACATCCACTAATACACCATTGGAAATAATGATACCCTTTTTACCGTTTCCTTTTATGATCTTATTTTTTACTACTCTCCCATGTTCTTCATCCCCTTCTAAGCCTCCCTCCCTTGGCAAGGTTGGAACTCCTCCCATTGTACCACCTCAAAGGTTGATGGATTACTTTCTGATTTTGTGAAAACTTTGGCTTCTTGCATGACAGGTTCCTCCATGCTTAACACGCATGGGTCATGCAAATTCTTTTCAACATCCCCAAACAGTTCTTGAAGATTAATCTCACATGGATTCAACTCACATTCTTCTACTTTGTTTTGGAGTCGGCATTCCATGTACACAATCATCTCTTTATGATCAACGTGGTCTATGACCTCTCCACTTATGATTTCCTCTTCTTCTTCATTTTATTCTTTTAGACAAGACACACTCTCAGAACATTCCATAGGATCAAGGTTACCTTCAAGGTCTTCATTCTCCATAGAGTCATGTTGCACAAAAGCTTCGTCTGCTCGGACTAGAAATTGATCCTCCGCCAAAAGGTTGGATGTATCCATTATTGAATCATCTCATCAATGCCATTTGAGATATCTTGTGTCGATTTTTGCATGCTTGTGATAAAGGTAGGAGAAAGAGATGCCACATTTGAATCTCTATCACACACTTTAGCACTTGAATCATTGGTTTCCATGTAAACATCATCTTTAACATTTGTCGGAGTAGAAGGAGGGAAATCTGGAAAAGGAGATGATTCCTTGATAGAAACACTTTTCTAATGGTCAATTCTTCCGGCATGATGGAAACCATTTTTGATGTAGAAGTACTTAAGAAACTTCCTTTGAGCAATAGTGACTGCTTCTTCAAAGGTAGAGGGTCCACTACAAGTAACCTTAGTCTTTAGGAAAGGAGACAAACCCGAAATAAACTGATCCATTTTTACATAATCTAGAAATGTAGAATTAAATCCACATCCTACACATTGACGAGAAAAAAAATCCTCATAAGCATAGTAGTCTTCACCATGTTGTTGAAGTCTCCTCAATGAAGCCCATGATTTCTCCGTTGTTGGAACTTTAGAGAATTTGGTCTTCAAAGCTTTGGAAATTTGGGTATATCTGTCTTCAGTTTGAGAAGACATACTCCAAAACCATTTCTCAGCATTGCCTCTAAGGCATAGCAATAGAAAATCCCCTCTTTCAATGTCATCCCTTTTGCCATGGATATGACAAACCATTATAAAATCAAAAAGAAAATCATCAACATCTTCTTCTAAATTTCCAAAGAAGATTGGGATATCCTCAAAGGTATAGCGTGTCATAGTCTCTAAATGCTAGAACCACACAAAGGTTAGTTCCAAACTATCATTATTGCTTATGACATGCAATTAACCACACAAAGTCTTGAAAGGCCTTTCAACATGAATTCTAGATTCTTATGTGAAAATGTTTTTTCGTTCTTAGGTTATGCTAATCCAAACCATATTCTAGATCAAGTTTTGTTGTCTTGTAATAAAATTGGGTCATACAAGTTTTCATGATTCATACATTCTACTTGATTATGCTAAAGTCCAAGCACAAAGTCGTCCTCAATGGGGCACCAAAATTGAGGCGGTCCGGGGCGTGCAACAAGAGAGACGGCCTCTAAACAACCCTCAAGGCTCCTGTGCTTCTCAATTGGGCTGGGGCAACCAAAATCAAGGAACAACAACAACAAACCCATAGCCAAACAAGTGAAGGGACACCACCTAGTTATGGTATGCGAACTAGGACGCCATAGAGAGATTTTGTCCCAACCAAGAAGATACGCCACAAAACACACACAAGCAATCTCACACCAAGACACACACCAAATCGAGCAGAGAGAGCTAGAGCAAAGGGAAGAGAGAGAGAGAGAGAGAGAGAGAGAGAGGAATGGAACTTGCGTAATACCTTGTTTGTTACTTGCAAATGGAGATGGTTAGAGCTTGTACAAAACTAACTCAATGCTTAGTGAATGTTAAACATTGCCAACACACACACACAGTCTTGGGGTGTGGGAGACCTCTGATCACAATAGCCTCTTAGAACGGACACAAAATTGGCAATGAAAACACATTAAAACACTTTCTCAAACAAGATCAAATGATAGAAACTTAAAATACACAAGTCACCTTGAATTCACCAAACCGTATTGCACAAGTGGAAGAACAAAGATTTGAACGTCGAATCACGCCTTTGATGCACCAAAACTCAATTTATTGATGATGGAGGAACATGTACAATAGTGGTTTTGAGATTTTGAGCTCACACTCTCTCACTTGCAATGTGTAGCTTGAAAGCTTCTCTCACACCAAAATTGACGCTCACAAAGTGGTTGCTACGCTGTCAGGCAGCTCCGCTGCCATGAAGAGAAAAAGAGCAGAGAAATGCAAGCTAAGCTTCTTTGAAGCCTACTTGAGTAATGGTCAGTGATGAGGGCTTGTTAACAGGCCAAGTTTAATTATTAATGTATGCCAGATGTAGTTTAAAAGGGCCAACAGATGCCTTAATGATGCCAAAAATGATTATGCTTGATGTGAGCACATATGGAATATTATGATGTAAAACTGCAGTGCTTGAAGTGCTCTACCAGCCTGTCTTTACGGCTCATCGACTGGAGCTACGGGGAAGAAGTTATGGCAATTTGAAGTTTAAGTTAATGCAGATCCGTACCGGATTGGGCAACTACAGATGAGCTGACAGAATTGAAAAGAATGCGCAGACCAGAAGAGCTCACTTTGTGGAGCGCGTCGGTCTTTTCAGATCAGCACAATCAGAGTTACGGTTGCCAAGATATGGGCAGTTAAAGATTCAAAGCGGGCCGGTTCCGTGCTAGCCCGGTCCGCTCGATCGGAATGCCATCTGAGAATTTTGGCTACCTCCGTAGGGTTCGTATGCGTTCTATGCAATTTGAGAAGTCTTAAGGGATTTACGGCTTGGCAGACAGAGTCCGGTGTCAATTGTCGGCGCTGCTGAGTTGGGTAATTTTTGGCATTATTCGAGATGCTGATATGGGTAGTAAAATTCACGATGATATTGTTAGTCAAGGACTGCTAAAGAAAGTTGTACTACTTGGCATTTCTTGGTCGGCATGTATGTTTAAGGAATGCCCTTTAAGGGCCGGCCGAAGTCGTGATCAATGGTCGCCCAGTCAATATGTATGCCAAATGTGGTGCCCTTACAAGTAACCGTGCCGCTTAATGGAGCATTATGGCCGCCCAATCTATGGAACAAAAGGGCCGCCCAAAGGCCCAATAGCAATGGCCACCCAAGGGCAACCAAGTGAGAGGCCTCCCACTAAGGGCCACCCACTTAATCAATTAAGGGCTTAAGTGTGTAAGCAAAGGAAGTAAAAGGAAAAAAGCGAAGGCATGGCGTACAGCAGGGCAGCGAGGAGTCTGCACAGGGCTCTGGAAGCAGACGTAGCGGCCGCGGTGAAGCTCAAACGAGCGCGTGACTGAGACGGGAGTTGATTAGCATGCCGTTGCGCCCCATTTGGTACCACTTTCTACGTGTTTTGGTGCAGCGATGAAAACGGCCCTGCCACGTCATTGCATTAGTTCACGCCCCTAGCAACGACGGTGCCGTCGTTGCTTAGGGGGAGAGGGTCTTTTTTTAGGGCATAAAAAAGAGAGAGAGTGGAAGACGTAAGAGGAGGGGAAGCATACGAGAAAAAAGAGGAGAACAAAGGCGAGGAGGTGAAGGGAAGAGGTGAAGGGAGCCAAGGCGAGGTCTCTCTCTCTCTCTCTCTCTCTCTCTCTCTCTCTCTCTCTCTCTCTCTCTCTCTCTCTCTCTCTCTCTCTCTCTCTCTCCAATCAAAGCAAGAGAGGGTTCTCTATCTCTCTCTATCGCCCATCTCCAATCAAAGCAAGAGAGGGTTCTCTATCTCTCTCTCTCTCTCGACCATGGTGACATAGGGGAGCTAGGAGCGTTAATCTCTCTCTCTCTCTCTCTCTCTCTCTCTCTCTCTCTCTCTCTCTCTCTCTCTCTCTCTCTCTCTCTCTCTCTCTCTCTCTCTCTCTCTCTCTCTCTCTCTCTCTCTCTCTCTCTCTCTCTCTCTTTTTCTCTCTCTCTCGATTGTGGAGAGCAGGCTCGAGGCTTGAAGCCTGTGAAGCACTAAGAAAGGGAAAGCTTGGACAACCAAAGCAAGCAGGAATCTCTCTCCCTCTCGAGCTTTGTGGAAGCAACAAAGGCTCTCGAGGTGAGATTGGTCAAGCCAAGGCTTGGAGCTTGGTCAAGGCAATTGCATGCAAGGAAGGTGCTTTAAAGGGGATTCCAAGTGAGGCTTGAACAAGCCAAAGCAAGAAAGGCTTGTCGAGGTCGAGGCAAGCAAGCAGCAAGAAGATCGAGTCGAGGTCAAGGAGGGGAAATCTCTTTGTCTCTCTCTTCCGACCTTGGACAAGAGAATCCCTCGGTCTTGAGCTAAACAAAAGGCAAGAAAGAATTCAAAGATAGTGATTGAAGAAAAATCAAACAGATGGAACCGGCACAATAGGATTTTGTTTGTCACCGGCAACTTAGATTAGTTATTTCTTTTTGATGAATCGTGGAGCTGTTAACGGCCCGGGTAATTGTAACGGGAGCCTAAACTCCTTGATTTTAGTGAACGTAAGTGTCGGTGTTGTTAACAGCCCGACTTCGCTATTGCCAACAGAATGTACTCAGAGCTTAAATTGATTAATTGAGGGTTACAGTGATTGATAGAGCCTTTCTCACCTGTTGTTCTTGTTCTCTCTCTTTCACACCTCCCACAGCCAGAGGCCTGGCGCCTGTCCGGCTCACGTAGCGAACATATATCCCCCGATATCTTTGGTGAACCCAACGCGAAACGAGCCGGGGTGGGAGGTTAAGATGGAGATGCCAGAATAGTTAAAGCAATTTCTTTAAAATTTCGATGCCAATGGATTTGATAAGAATCTGGCAGTTGCAGATTTGCCAAAAATGATGGAATTAGTTTAGGGATGTCTGCAAGAAGCGAAAGCCGTGCAGTTAAAAAAGCAGACTAATGATGCTGTAGAGCTAGCACTTGATGCTGTTCGGGAGCAGTATTATAATTTTCAGGGATATGATCCAGAAGGTTTTATTGCATGTTATGAAGCTGAGATGAAGAGCCGAAATGTTCCAGAAGATCGGATGATTGCAGCTTTTGAAGAGGCTGCAAACTCGGATTTTAAAAAGCAGGTTCAAGAACTGGGAGAAGAATATCCCACACGGTGGGAGTATTTTGCAGATGAGCCTCTACAGGACATTATGAAACTATCGGCAGCAAATGAGCCTCTACAGGACATTACTAAAACTGTCGGGACTATAGCCGAGCAGGATAACATGTCTACTGCAGATGAGTGCATAAATAAAGCTATTATATATACACAGTAGCTGAAGTTGTGGACCCAGCACAGGATGAGCCTGAGGATGTCAATGAACCTATGATTGCTACTAACAATATGCTTGCAGATGATGCTATCACGGAAGAGGATGCTATAATCAGTGAATTTCTGTCTAGATCTAGAGGAGCTTTCTGATGCGTATACCTCTTCAGAGGGGGTGCCAGATGAGCCTTTTCAGCTCTATAATGTATTGCTAAGTAGCATGGATGCAGATGAGTAAGCAGAGGATGATATCGAGGAGTATGAAGATTGCTTGGATCATATTGCTTGTGAACAGGTTATCAACGATAGGGATTTTACATCTATGCTTGTAGATAGACTACATGAGGAGATAAATCCTACAGTTTTGATTAATGTTGAGACTTCCAAGGGTGATTTTCCCGAGTGTGTTATGGATGAAGATCTACATGATAAAGCTATTTTTGGTGATCAAGCTGCAATCCCAAGCTGCAATCCCAACAAGTGAAAATTCGTTTGGTGATACAGGTCGAGAGACTCCCAATGTTTTTCGTGATAGCTATGAAGCTAGAGGGGGTGATGATGCTAAATCATCCTTGATATTCGATAAAATGCACAGGGTTTTTCATTCGCTTGGACAATGTGCCAGAAGTGGCTGGATTTGGATGCTATTCCTATTGATGCTTATGTCAGTGATTTCTTGGCTTCCAGTAAAAGGGATTCAGATTTCTTTAATGCTTTCTGGTAACGAGCTTAAGTTGCCAACAGTTTATGGGATGTGGGTGTTGCACTATGCTTCAAGTGAAGCTGTAGTTAATTGCGGAGCCCATCAATGCTATGTGATCTCAATGGTGTTTGATCCAGGAGATTCTAAGGATATTCATAAGCAGATTCAATATGGATGGATATTGTTAAGTATGCATAGTAATTGCGTTCTATTTGAACCAAGGGTAGCATATTTGCACCAGAAATACTTAATGTTGATTGATACAGGAAATGTATGCTCATGTGGGATATTATGATGTCCCAATGTGTGGGCAATTCCTTATCACCCCATTCGATCCTAGGGGTTACTAAAGTGCAAGTTGCAGATGCAGAGGATACCAGATGCCTGATGTAGCACGTTGCATGATGCAAGGTTTTGTTTTCTAGATTATGCTAAGTCAGAAGAGCGTTTGGTTATGCAGTCAATAAGATTACATGCCTGGCTTTTAGCTGACTTCTTTGGACAATTGTTGAAGTATCTTTACATCTTTTGAGTTGGTTCTGCTAACAGAACTTGAAGTAAAGGACTTGACGGCCATTCCGTGTGCAGACAGAGTAAGGCATACTTGAGCTTGACAGGGTTCCTTAAAAAGAGCTTAATGGTCAAGCCGTGTGCATCATTAACTGGAGCACTTGAGTCTGGCGGGGTTCACTAAACAAGTTATCCATGATTGAATGCTTTGAAGATACGACAGATACAATTCAAAGATTTTTTATGGGCAGCTACCTAATGCTCAAGCTAGAACATTGATGATAGGGTATAAGCCTTTTTTGTTTTTTCATAGGTTTACCAATAATGTGAGTCTGATGATGGAAAGAACTTAAGGTACCTTTAACAGATACAGATTGAAGTGCAGTTGACACAGACCGGAGGCTGTGCAGGTTTAAAGGGGGTGGATGTCGTGTAGCTCCACTGCCATGAAGAGAAAAAGAGCAGAGAAATGCAAGCTAAGCTTCTTTGAAGCCTACTTGAGTAATGGTCAGTGATGAGGGCTTGTTAACAGGCCAAGTTTAATTATTAATGTATACCAGATGTAGTTTAAAAGGGCCAGCAGATGCCTTAATGATGCCAAAAATGATTATGCTTGATGTGAGCACAGATGGAAGATTATGATGTAAAACTGCAGTACTTGAAGTGCTCTACCGGCATGTCTTTACGGCTCGTCGATTGGCGCTACGGTGAAGAAGTTATGGTAGTTTGAAGTTTAAGTTAATGCAGATCCGTACCGGATTGGGCAACTAGAGTTGAGCTGACAGAATTGAAATGAATGCGCAGGCCAAAAGAGCTCACTTTGTGGAGGGTGTCGATCTTTTCAAATCAGCACAATCGGAGTTACGGTTGCCAAGATATGGGCAGTTAAAGATTCAAAGCGGGCCGGTTCCGTGCCAGCCCGGTCCGCTCGATCGGAATGCCATCTGAGAATTTTGGCTACCTCAGTAGGGTTCGTATGCGTTCTATGCAATTTGAGAAGTCTTAAGGGATTTACGGCTTGGCAGACAAAGTCCGGTGTCAATTGTCGACGCTACTGAGTTGGGTAATTTTTGGCATTATTCGAGATGCTGATATGGGTAGTAAAATTCACAATGATATTGTTAGTCAAGGACTAGTGAAGAAAGTTGCATTGCTTGGCATTGCTTGGTCGGCATGTATGTTTAATGGAATGCCCTTTAAGGGCCGCCTGAAGTCGTGATCAATGGTCACCCAGCCAATATGTATGCCAAATGTGGTGCCCTTACAAGTAACCGTGCCGCTTAATGGAGCATTATGGCCGCCCAATCTATGGAACAAAAGGGCCGCCCAAAGGCCCAATAGCAATGGCCACCCAAGGGCAACCAAGTGAGAGGCCTCCCACTAAGGGCCGCTCACTTAATCAATTAAGGGCTTAAGTGTGTAAGCAAAGGAAGTAAAAAGAAAAAAGCGAAGGCATGGCGTACAGCAGGGTAGCGAGGAGTCTGCGAAGGGCTGGAAGCAGACATGGCGGCCACGGTGAAGCTCAAAAGAGCGCGTGAGTGAGACGGGAGTCTCTTAGCATGCCATTGCGCCCCATTTGGTACCACTTTCTGCGCGTTTTGGTGCAGCGATGAAAACGGCCCTGCCACGTCATTGCATTAGTTCACGCCTCTAGCAACGATGGCGCCATCGTTGCTTAGGGGGAGAGGGTCTTTTTTTAGGGCATAAAAAAGAGAGAGAGTGGAAGACGTAAGAGGAGGGGAAGCATACGAGAAAAAAGAGGAGAAAAAAGGTGAGGAGCTGAAGGAAGCCAAGGTGAGGTCTCTCTCTCTCTCTCTCTCTCTCTCTATCCATCTCCAATCAAAGCAAGAGAGGGTTCTCTATCTCTCTCTATTGCCCATCTCCAATCAAATCAAGAGAGGGTTCTCTATCTCTCTCTCTCTCGACCATGGCGACATAGGGGAGCTAGGAGGGTTAATCTCTCTCTCTCTCTCTCTCTCTCTCTCTCTCTCTCTCTCTCTTGACTGTGGAGAGCAGGCTCGAGGCTTGAAGCCGTGAAGCACTAAGAAAGGGAAAGCTTAGACGACCAAAGCAAGCAGGAATGTCTCTCCCTCTCGAGCTTGGTGGAAGCAACAAAGGCTCTCGAGGTGAGATTGGTCAAGCCAAGGCTCGGAGCTTGGTCAAGGCAATTGCATGCAAGGAAGGTGCTTTAAAGGGGATTCCAAGTGAGGCTTGAACAAGCCAAAGCAAGAAAGGCTTGTCGAGGTCGAGGCAAGCAAGCAGCAAAAAGATCGAGTCGAGGTCAAGGAGGGGAAATCTCTTTGTCTCTCTCTTCCGACCTTGGACAAGAGAATCCCTCGGTCTTGAGCTAAACAAAAGGCAAGAAAGAATTCAAAGATAGTGATTGAAGACAAATCAAACAGATGGAACCGGCACAATAGGATTTTGTTTGTCACCGGCAATTTAGATTGGTTATTTCTTTTTGAGGAATCGCGGAGCCGTTAACGGCCCGGGTAATTGTAACGGGAGCCTAAACTCCTTGATTTTAGTGAACGTAAGTGTCAATGTTGTTAACAGCCCGCCTTCGCTATTGCCAGCAGAATGTACTCAGAGCTTAAATTGATTAATTGAGGGTTACGGTGATTGACAGAGCCTTTCTCACATGTTGTTCTTGTTCTCTCTCTTTCACGCCTCCCACAGCCAAAGGCCCGGCGCCTGCCCGGCTCACGTAGCGAACAGATATCCCCCAACAACGCCTAAGTCTCTCCTCACGCATAGATTGTTTGGGTGCTATGTGAGATGTTAGGGATGATTTACAAGAAGGAGAGGGGTCTATTTATAGGTTGTACCTCTCTATAATATTATTGGAAATCCTAATTTACAAGCTAGAAAATCAAGATTATGATTTTTTTTTTAATATCAAAACATTGCGGGCCTTCTTTGTCTGCTTGAGTCATGGATGTGGGCTCAAAAGAGAGCATTATTGATGGTAGATAAAGTGAAATTAGAATTTGAAGGAAGGGGAGAGAGAGAGAGAGAGAGAGAGAGAGAGGGTTACTATGCACATGTAGGCTTGAGGTGAGGTTTCTTTTATGGTTAGGTCAATGGCTATTTTGTGTTAGTATGTTAGTGGTTAGTGTTAGTAGCTTGTAGTTAGTAAGATGGGGTAAAATTACATGGCATATGCACTCAAGGTGTATTATATGATTTATACAATGATAAAAAGTAAGAGAAGGATTATAATATACACAATTTGATGGAAACCACAAGATGATAAGGAAATGTTTCACCTATTTCCTTCAGCGACGAATGAGCGATTGTAGAAATTTGTCGGTGTAGTTCTTGTGACCATGGAAAAGTTGAATTTTCCATGATCAAAATCCTCCTTTTGTAGAGCTTGAGCTTGTTTATTTTTTGATTTTTTCTCTTTTTGTGAAAATGAAAAGGTTATGGTAATATGAGTTTGATTCTAGAGAGAGAAATTGGGCTATATATGTGTAGAGATGATAATTTTGAGCTATGGAGTAAGGGACAGATGGGAATGGTGAAGAAGATGAAAGAATCCATAAAAGTTGTAGGTTTGAGTGAGGGATGGAGAGGAATGAGTGTGTGTGTGTGTGTGTGTGTGTGTGAAAGTAGGAAAGGAGGTGAGAGAAGACTATGGGCTACTTATAAGAAAAGTGGGCAGACTGGGGTCCACTCAAAAAACCCTGTCTCACCGGTGGTAGCTCCAAAAATTATCAAAATGTTTTAGGTGATTATTCATATCTTGGTGCACATTTTATCTTCTAATAACCACTTCAAATTCGGAGTGGAGATGGATATAAAAAATCCCACCAAAATGTCTATTTTTATTCACAAAAAATTCTTCGGTGGCCCCCTTTTTGTTGAATTTGCATAAGGCTCCAAAGGTAAGCCCCTCCTTGCGTGAGAGCATGACGTAATATATTCTTAGGGGTTTGAAGACATGCATGGTTGTGAATTATGCATAAATATAATATATATGGATGATGAAAAAAATAGGCTAGTATATATAAACAATTCATGGAATCTAGAATAATGTGGGCTATATATATATATAAATATATATATATATATATATATATATATATATATATATATATATATATATATATATATATATATATATATATATATATATATATATATATATATATATATATATATATATATATGAAAATATAGTAAATCAAATGAGGAGGGCCCTCATTTGTTTTTATTGATGTATATTTATTTACAAGAGGTAAGAACTAATATCTGTAGGAAATAGGAATTTAGTGAAAGGCAATGACTGATGGTGAAATGTTATTTTTTGAGGTTTTTTCTTGGAGTGGATTCACACCAAAAATAAGAGAAGCTTACATGAAATGATTTTTTATAGAATATATGATACGCAAGATCATGGTAAGGGTGAGTAAATATACATACCATACTTAGGTAAATAACACATACCTAAACAAAAATATTAAAATAAATACCAAAATAATTATAATAAAATTTCCTATATTTAGGCCCTATATAAAATGAAACACTTATACACTACAGGGCCATAATATAATTTGGCTTTTACTTTTATTTATTTTTTTGGCTCAACTAGCCCAGTGACTAGCTAAGTGAGGGTTTTTAAGGAGATATGGGGAAGTCCACCAACTCACACACGCCTATGTACAATGAAAAGATAGGGATAGCCATAGTGTTTAGGTGATTTTGGTAGGTGAGGTAGCTCACTATGGCAATTTTGAATAGCCGAAAAACAACTATCATTATATTCTCTCTTGTCTCTTGCAAACAACCATCCTACCAACCATGGCATCATTGTTTCTTGCAAGAAGCTTTGAAGTTGCATAGATTTTTGCCTCCACATCTTTGGAAATATAAGATATGTCCCCAGTATATTCCACATCACCCTGTATGGAGTGTCATAAAAAATTAGGGTATTTTTTGCATCCAAAACCTCAAATATGAGTCAAATTTTTGTGATAAACCCATCTTAATCATAGATGTTTGAATTCTTGCAATTCTTATTACTCATAAGCATATTGAACTTGGTATAATGCTTAGGGAATCATTTTTGCATGATATTTTTCACTCTTGTTAAGTTATAGAAACTCCATATCTATAGTTCAAAGTATTCACTACAAATATCCAAAAAAAAAACTGCATATGGTCGCACCCCATGAAAAACTTCATCTTTATCCTCCACACGTCGCATTTGTTGAGCCCAAGTTGGTATAGAATCTCCATATTTTAAGAAGCAATCCCTCTAGATCCAAGATAAGTACTCTTATGATGTCCTTGTTGATAGCAAGTGGTAGGTGATAAGGAGGTGGTTGAAGCCTTGGAAAAGGTCTTGGATGAGGTTGTTTGGGTAGTTCAATAGTTTCCTTCAAATAGTTCATGCATATAGCCAATCCATGTTCCTGTAATGAATCTAAAATTAAAAAACAAGAACATTTAATGTCGATGAAACAATAGACGTGAGTTTTATATAGTATATCATATGGTAATGTTAGTAGATGGAAAAATCCATCTACCAATATACTCATTGCCATAAATAAAGTCAAATTGAAAACCTAACCTTTTTTATGTTGCACTCTCTCCTAGTCGCAATATCATAAAATTCAATTAGATCTAGGTCAATTAGTAAGTACTACTTGTCAAAGGTATGCTCAAAGTGCATAAGTTATTAGCCAATTTTGTAGTGTAGAATGGGTGCTTAGGTATCAAGTCTACCACTTTTCCAATATAAGATCCATTTGGATATGAAAAGAGAAACTCATAACCACTTGTGCAAGTGAACAAATAAAGTTTAAATCTTGATTCCTGTAACATAGGATTTTGACTAATGTCTACTCAATCTTAGCATATATAGAATTAAGGTCCACCACTTGTCCAACCTAAGCATGGGACATTAATATAAGGTCCATGGCCCTATTCTCAATTATATAATGGGTATTTAGTGTCAAGATTCACAAATAATCTAAGCTAGGTGTTGCAGGAGGAAATCATACCACCCATAAAGTGCATGCAGCACAACCTAGATCAATATAATGTCAATCGAGGACACAAATGACACAATAGGCACAGGGAGGAAATCTCTTTAGCTTGTCAGGATGAGACCATCCTACACATACAACACTCTGGATGGCCAATTAAACCACAACCTAGAATCTCATTGCTCTCAATTACACCACCTAGCCATATACACACAAACGGAAGGAAACCCATCAAACCATATCAGAATCGTATGAAACTTAAGGAACACCATTCCCTCACTAGGATACACCTGTCCCTAAGCCTCTACACTCAAAATCTTAGCTTTAAACCCATCTGCAAAAAATGTGTATAAAGACAGAGTAGAATTCTAAAAGTGCCCAAAACTGAAATCTATGAGTACATATGCATATCTTATGTTGCTACGATTCTAACAACTACTTGGAAGTAGAAAATAGACATCGTTTGATATACTTACACCCATAAATAGCTCATAGATGCGCAAGCGCGTTAGCTCCGTTCCATGAGAAATTATTGGTGTTGTTGCGTAGCTCTTGCCGAGGCTAGCACAATGGTGCAGTCGGATCTAAAATGTGATGAACGAGCGGGGAGTAGCACCAAGATGAAGCTCACGCTCTCTCTCTTCCTCTCTCACACATAGTCGATGGCAGCTTAAAACTTGATTATGATAAAGTTCTTTACAAAAGTGACGTAGGTACCTTATATACTAAGGCTACCTTAGGTTAATCGAAAATAGAGTTTGAGTGGTAAAATGGCTTTGTATTTACAATCTCGAAGTGCCATTGCATCCCGGCTTTTGCAACTAGACTACCTACTTATTACAAATGATGTTTATAACCATAATCTGCAGCTTTCCATAACTCTCTAAAAATAAGGCTTGTTGAGTTATGTCGTGTTGTTGATCGAGCCCTTAACACTCCCCCCCTCCGCGTTCATGTTGTCCCTGACATGACCTGGTTGTCGATGTCAGTGGGGTCTTTGTTGCCGTTTTGCTGATGTAAAGAAAGTACAGACTGTAGCCTTTGCACGAGCTTGTCTTGTTCATCCAATCCGATATACATAGCCTTCACATCCATGCTCAAATGCAGCATCTGTTTCTGCCTAAGTCTATTGCCAGATCCAAATTCAGGAAGAACACAATCTCGTTTAGGTTGACTCTTATCATCATGGATAGACAAAGCTCCATTTATCACTTGCTCCAGCAAATTAGTCAATTCTGAGTATTTGTGATTCTCAGAACAACTTCTATAATCTGTAGAATTGAGTGATTGGCTTTCAGATTTGAGCCAAAGACAACTTTTTAAGGATTCTATAGAAATTGTATGGCTAAGCCTTCAACTTCTTTAGGCCAATGCAAATCTGTTTTTCTCTGCCTTGAGGCTCAAAACCCATGTCTAGCATTAGATCCGCCTGATCAAGGACAAGATATGTAACCCTGTGAAGGTCGGTTTTGTCGATTATTTGTGTCTGCTCTTCTTTGTTGGTGACTCCTTTGTTCCTTCATCAAGGTGATCAAATCATATTTGCCACTTTTAGCTTTTGTGCGCTTTATAAATCATTATACTGCTTCTACTAGATACATGAATTAATTAAAGCCCGACAAACCCCAATTAATTCCCCAAGTTAGTAACTTGCTTCAAAAGGGCTTTATTCGACATCATTCATGATAGATGACCATCGATGAGCTATCATTGTCCATTTGTCTCCAAAATTCATATACATGATGTACAGGGTATGTCGATGGCTATCACAGCTTCAAATTTGAAAAATTTGTACTTTTTGCTAAAGGTTAGTCTTTTTTCTTCTTTTTTTGGGGGGTGAAACCCTTAGCTTGTCTTCTGTATTTGTAGCCTCCTGACAAAGTTTGGCTTGATTTGGGCTTGTATTTGGTATACAAGCTAACTTTTTGGACTTCAGTCTCAAAATGATTGATGGGCATCTCTAGCACCTTCTGTTCTTGTCAATGTTGCTAGTCCCTTTCGTTTGTTAGGCTTCATCAAGTCACATACAAGATAGAAGATTTATAGTATAAAGATCTGCTCCTTGTATGGGGCCTTGTAGTCGCATGAAGTGTCTGATAGGCAACTTTACACTTGATGGGTGCTTTCCTTTAGTCGCTCACCAACTTTCTTTGTCCTTGTAGTCCACCTCGGAGTTTGATAACCATTCTCAATCATGTTTGGCCTCATGTTGTTGTTGAAGGTTGATCAACATTCTTTTCTTACCTTCGACATTATCCATTGTGCGTATGGCGTTTGAGTCATGCTTCGTGAAGTTTCATCATTTTCGTGTACCTGCTTCTCTTTGTACTGCTCGACATCTCTTCAATATTTTCTTCATTTGGATTATGGTTGTTGTTGTTTTTTTTTTTTTAATCTCAAAAAACAACTAAATCAAACCAAAAACTCAACTCAAAAAGAAAAATCAAGTTAATAAAATTCTAAACAATATATAAATTGTACACATGTCCCTAGGGGCTTATATATGGCTTTTGCCCCCATACTCCTTTGTAACTCTACTATGAGGGCATATACTCTGAATTTTGTCAAAAGATCATCACAATCAAACGCAAAAATTCAATACAACTCACAAAACATTGCCCTCTAATATTCGTATATTAGGTCCGCAATTATAATGCCTCCCCCCCTCCTATTTAGGAGTCCTCCTTGATGACAGGGTATCACCAAAGGCATGTGTTGTGCTTGGGCAATCAAAAATTGTGCCTATGCAGGCCTTGTAATGTAGCCCTATTATGCATACACAGTCAATGCATGGAAAAGATTTATGTTGTGCAAAATGTGGGTATAAGCAATTTGCTGGCGAAGCTTCCTATTCTAAGCAATGTGATGATCTTTGAATCTCATGTGCCGTTTGCTTGATGGAAGGTTGTAAAGCTTTTTTGAAGGCTTACTTATCTGTTCGATGCTTCTTTGGAAGTATAGCCCTATGGTTGGTTTTTGTATTTGGCTTTTTTCCTCAACAGTGGGTTCTGGCTTGAAGTGAGCTCCGTTCTAATTGTACTGTAACCGAAAGAGGAATTGAAAGAATTCAAGCGGCGATGCAGTGTCAGTAGGTTTCCTGGTTCCCTTTGGGACCCACTTCTTTGCAAGATTATTGGTTGTTTTGTTGATGATGCTCATTTTGGGAACCCATACTTGTCCCTGCTTTGTTTGTGTTTGAAGAGAGTTCTTTGGGATCCATCTTGTCTTTGTGTGAGTCTTCAACAGTCCTTGCATCAGCTCTTGTACTCTTAGTTGAGGACGAGATTCAGACTTTGGGAGTTGACAATTTAACCGTTTTGGAATCCAAATAAATTCCTGACCTCTTTGTGCTTGAGTCAACTTCTTTGGAACCCAAATCTGATTTACAAAAGCTTGCGACTTTGTGACTTTCTTAGTTGTTCTTGCAGGCTTTGACTATTTTCCTTTTGGTGTTAGATCTTGTGATTTTTCATCAAGATATCTGACTTCTTGATCCATACCTATTTTTGGCCAATCTGGCTCTTTGGTATCCAAATTTGTCGAACTTTTTGGTTCTAACTTGTTGTTATTTTCTTTGGGCCTTCTTTGGTTGTTACTGAAGCTCCTAGTGATGGTAATGACCTGAGTTTTTTTGTAGGTAATGTCATAAGAATCATCATTGTCACTGCTATCCTCAAGCAATATTGCATTCTAGCACTTTCCCTTTGTGTTGTGGCTGGTTATGGAAAGTTATTGTTTGCTTGCTCTTTGATTGTTGTTTTTGGGATGACTTTTATATATACTTGATCAGAGTGTTGGTAGCTTGTTGACATGGCTGTGTTCTTCTTGACTGAGTTTTTTCTTCAAGTTTGGGAGCCACGTATGATGATGCTTGTTGCAGTTACGTTTCACCGAGGATTTTGGAATCCGGTTTGGTTGTTTTTGAGCCATGTTTCATAGGATTTTAGGAGGGTGCATAATGGCTCATTAACCTTCTCTACCAATACTGATCCTCCCGAACTAGCACTTCTCAATTTCTCATCTGTGGATGGTTTTTCTGGAGGTTGAGAAATCTGTGTAAGAGAAGGTGCAACCATTTCGTCATGTTGTCTTATCTTCTCTTCAGCTTGGGTAAGCTTCTCATCCAGGGATTTCTTCTCTCATTCCTTACGTGCTTTCATCCTAGACTTTCTAGCTTTCCAGCTATTTTGTTTGCTCTTGGTTTTTTGACTAGGTGCATTGATCTTTTGTTCACCCATCTCTTGACTCGTGTCAGTTTCCGTTTTCTTTGTCTCTGGATTCTTAGCAGCTTCTTTTTGAGCTTGCGGCTCTCGTAACTACCTGAACTGGTACGACGTTTTATTTTTCGAGCTACTGGGTAGTTGAACAATTCTTGAGACATTCATTGTGATCTTTATGACTTGGTTTGGATTTTTTGGACACCATAGTCAAGAAAATAGGCATTCACTTGGGTGATCTCCCGGTTTGAGGACATTGTTTGACCACGTGGTTGTTGTGATGGCTTTTGTGACAATCTGCCTCTGGTTGAGGAGCTTTTTCTTGCAATTCCTCTTGGCTGTAAAAGACTTTGACCTTGCTAAACGGCACCTTTGAACTGTATCTTCTTTCTTCAGGTCGAAACGCAAGAGGTGGAGGTTGTACGGGCCTCACCACTCCAAGTATTTCTCTCATCTTCTGTCGCTTCAAAGGGCAGTAATGCTTGGGTTGTTATAATACATTGTATTTGGTACTAGTGCTTGTTTGTTAGATGCTTCCATCATCTGCGTATATCTCATGTCTATAGGCATTCTAGCACCTCGCTGCAAAGGTTGTTGTCCGAAGATAAGTTGTGGCCTTGCAACTCCTACTGGACTTGGCGCAGTCTCCATAGCGTATATAGGTGGAGGAGGTGCTACTAGAACAGGTTGTGCATACCTCTCCTTAGCATATTCCATGCCATAGTAACTCTCTTCCCTCGTATGGTTTGTCCATTTTCTCTCAATTTTGCACCACTTAAGCTCCCTCGAATCCGAATTTACAAGAGGAGCTAACCTCTTGACCATTTCGTTGATAAAAAATGTTTCTTGATCGTCGATAGGTGCCGTTGGTTTTGCAATGGACTCACTCATTTGTGAATCACTATGCTGAGAGGATGTGTCGTCCTCTTGACTCTTTACAATCATTTTCTTTATAATTCTCATAGTTATACACCAGATAAAGAGATTCTTTGATCAATTCATTGAGCGCCATGCTCCTTATCATATGCAGATTCTTTCAAAGACTTGCATGTCTCATTCTCTAGATAAAGATCATCATTACCCGTGCTTGCATAGGTAGTTCCGCTCTTGGACAGAACTTGACATATCTCTTGAGTCGTAATGCCACTTTTCATATTGATTCACCCTCTTTTTGTTTGAATCTGTGGATTTGCGAGACTGTATTGTGAGCTATGCCTTTTTGCAAGAATTCTCCAATGAATTCTTCAAACAGCTCGTCTAAAGTCTCAAATCTTGTCTTTCCACTGAGTCAGACCATGTAGCCGCATCATCTTCTAGAGTTAGTCCAAATCCCTCAAACTGTGTCGCAAAATCTGAAACTTCCTCTGCTCTAATTACTCTTCTAAAATCCACTACATGATCTCTCGGAACTTTATCTCCGGTGTATTTCTTGTTTAATCATTTTTGGATCTGGGATGGTCTAACTCGCCGATTGTCTACAAGTCTAACCATAGACTCTCCCAATCCTTCTCTTTGTATCGCTCTAGAAGGGAATCCAAGTGGCCCCCTTTTTGAATTCTCATGTTTGGTGGAGGTATCTGTGGTCGAGTCCTACCAAACCCCGAGCAAAAATGTCCAAGAAAACCAAAAATCGAGCAAGATAATTTGTGAAAGCAAGGTAATTTGAATGAACCGTAACTAAGCTCTCATTATTCATGGTTTGTAATGTGATATTCTTTATCTTCTTTCCAAAGACCATAACTTCAAAACGATAGCGATGATCCTCTTATAGTACTACTCAATTACCTCCACCCTGGTAAGTAGGAAGTAGCATAAACCATTGGCTAGTGTTCACAAAAATAAAGGTTTAATATATTTGTAACCGGCTAAAAACTATGAGTTTGTTGAATTTGTGACAAGAATTTGTGACAAATGTTGTTTACATAAGATACACTTCAAAATTTTGCATATATTTGTTGGCTAGTTCCTATATTGCTACTCATCGAGACGAAATTGCTAGATCTAGAACTCCATGTCCGCATGGATTTCTAGAGAGAGAAACAAAAAGGTATAATTAATAAAGGACGTAGAATAAAAAGAAGAGAATTTTTAACGTCGTGGGAAACTAGAGAGAGAGAGAGAGAGAGAGAGAGAGAGATAGATAGATAGAGAGAGAGAGAGAGAGAGAGAGAGAGAGAGAGAGAGGGAGGGAGGGAGTGTCAAAATGAGATGGAAAGAGGAGAGGTTTTCTTATAGAATAAGGGTCCTTATTGTTGGCAAGGTCGTTAATCATTAGGAACACATAAGAAGAAAGATGGGGGTGAAATCTATGGCATACTCATTCATAGTATTGTTGGCCCTGCTTGAGCATGATGCCTCATCCAGGGTAAGCACCCGTTTTGAGGGTTTTCTCTTTATACTCTCAACCCCTGTTGTCCTCAGGATTTTTCCCCTCGACTATTTGAGGGGGGGGGGGGAGAGAGAGAGAGAGAGAGATATATATATATTCCAACCTAACAAGCTTGCCATCGACATGACCATTAATCTTGCAACCTTGAACCATGCAAGAATTTTATAGACCCAAAACAGTTTTTATTATCAAAAGAGTACGTTGCAAAATCTGTAACCTGAAACTCCTAGTTCTAACTTTTTAGCACAACAAATTGATTTAAAATAGATAGATATAATGCAAAAAAAAAAGACAATTTCATTGATCTTGCAACCTTGAACCATGCAAGAATTTTATAGACCTAATTCATTCTTTCTTATCAAAAGAGTACATTGCAAAATCTGCAAACAAAAACTCCTATGAAGACTCACATTCATCGTCAATAGATATGTTGCGTATACGAGGTTGCTCACAAAGCTGCAAATCAAAGCGACCATCTGACGCCATCCGTCTCACCTCCGCTTCAATATACATGGGTAATAAACTTCATTTTTAAAAAAAATTATAAACTAGCCAATGAGTCTAATGGCAGCTTTTCACAACCAACAAGACATAGTGATAGATTATTAGACACACAATGGCATAGGAAGACCAAAACACATATATGATAGCAAAAAGTATGTAAAAGGTCCAACTATGGAATGGGAGTCTCACTAGTCATCAAAAGGGTTCCCAACCATAGGCCTATCACCCTCATCCTCCAAATCAATAGGCATTGAATCCTCCTTCCTGCTCCGCTTTTTGTGATGAAACATAGACTGCACAAAACCTGTAATAATACTATCATCATAATCCAAAGAACCACACAGTCCACCCGAAACTGCACATGCCGCCAACACAGGTGCAGTCCCGCATCCAAAATCCAAGCAAATGCCTCTACTCCTGCATAACAACTCCACAAATGCACCCAAAAATGTAGAGCTCCTATTGCTGGAATTAGGGTTGCAGAGAAACGCACACAACTTGTAGAAGACGAAGGAAGCTCAAGGCACACAATAGAGAGTGTGTTACTTAGTGTGAAATGGAAAGATAGATAGCCCTAAAGTGATGGGCGTATGAACAATGCTCGGGGGAAAAAACCTCCTAAAGAGGGAAAAAATGCCCCGGAAGTCCTAGTGTGTTCACACACATCACTACCACATGTATATGGTAACAAATCCCCCCTGGAGTGATGCGGTGAACGAGAGCTGTCACATGAGTAAAAGGAAGTGACATGCCCTGAGGACATGATCAGTCCACAAAGGGGAGTAAGCCCAAAGCTTTGCGGAAAGATTCAAGCTTCTCACGAGACAATGCCTGTGTGAAAAGATTTGCAAGGTTGTCCTGTGTTGGCACATAATCCAAGCTGATCTCTCCTACTGAGAGCCTCTCCTTGACATAATGGTAATGCACCTCAATGTGCTTTGTGCGAGCATGAAAAACTGGGTTCCTCGCAACTGCCAATGCACTCAGACTGTCAGTGTAGATAGTGTTGGCAATGTCCTGTCCAACACCCAAGTTTGCTCAAATTGAATTCTGGAAAATTCTTAATAAGGTTGTTGAGGATGCAGGCTTTGACAAGCCAAAGTTTAGAGGCTTTATGGGGGCTGATGAACCAAATGCTAACTAGATTGCAGTTCATACAGTGTATTTTGGAGGTGCAAAAAAAGTCACACCTGATAAAGAAAGATCTTGTGCTTTTCACTGGGAGCAGTCCATGATACAACACACAACCAAGTGTATACGTCCTTCTCAAGAAGAGCACAAAATCTTATGCCTCAAGTGGAGAAATGCCCCTTAAGAGAATCAAGCTGACATTTGCAAAGGGGAACTATGTCGATTTTGGACCGTTGGTCATGCAATCCATGATGAGATTCCTTGTTTAGAAACATGGCTGGCTTGGTGGGATGTTAGAGTTTTTCATTGGGGTGGCAGATTTGTGTCCCAAGATGAGTCCAATATGTTTGTGCCTAATGCAAATCTTTCAAAGACAAAGCATGCAAGCATTTACTAGATATAAGGAAAATCTAAACTTGTATGAGGCAGCTGGTGCGGACATGGCCATGGCAGTGCTGCAAAGTGTAAAGTATAATGTATATCTTAAAGGTGTTCATACCTTTTTGGGTCCAGGCTTGGAAAACTTGGCGGAGCGCTTCATGCATCATACTTCTCGTGTATCAAACCGCAAAAAAACTATCTGATTATGCCAATTGTTCTATGGAGGAAATGGGTTTCAATAGTCCTGAAATGAATAGAATTCCCACAAGAGAAAAGAGCATTAGGAAAAAAAAGACCTATCTTTGTTGATGCAGAAGTGCAACTTGATGAGGACAGCCACATGCCAGAATTTGTCACAGAAACTATTGACATTGGTGGTTCTCGTCAAAAAAGAGATGGAGCTCGTGATGTGACCAGTTCTTGGCCTGAGATGACAGTTGCCAAGAGTATGTGGGCAATCAGACGAATAGATCCAGGGTCCAAGGTCACATGCTTTGGAGTGGTTGGTGGACAAAGGAATCAATGCGGTCGATTCATAAATGATGATTCTTTTAATATTAGAAATGGAACACCAGCCCCTTGCTTTTGGGGACGGCGACAATACCCCGGCTCCAGCTCAAATGCAGGTGAAGTTGGAGAAGGATAAATTTGGTTTTGCAATACCAGTAATGTGCACACATGGAATGTTCATGAGATGGTTGTGGGACCTCCTGGACCGGCTCTCGAAGTATGGCCTGTGGCGCAGGGAACAACATTGAGTTTACACAAAGCGAAGCATCTTCAATCTAGTGGATTTGTGCTTCATGACACTACAGAGGCCGTAAAAAATGACAAGTGTGCTCGAGCTCCAAGCCGCATACCAAGTTCTTTTCACCCAAAATACAGAGAGGGCAAGGTTGTTAAGTGGAGGTCCAAGTTGACTAAAGAGCTCCAATGCAAGATTGACCTTGGAAGGACCATGTCAGCAGAACTAGTCAGACAAGTAATAATTTTTTCTAATGAGTCACACATATTCTACATTAATACAGATGGGTCATTGGCTAAAGGGGTGTCTTATTCTGTCACGCTGTCTGATTTCCCACGATGCACATGTGAGGATTTTCAAAAGCGTGAGAGTAAGAAGCTTGGATATATACCATGCAAGCATATATATTATGTGTTTCTTCAGGTGCTAGGGTTAGATGCAATGGCCCATGAGTTTATCCATCAGGCAGCTTTGACCAAAGTGGAACTCTTTCAAGCTTTGGGGGGTGCACGAGTAAATATCCAAAACTAAGAAATAAGAAGGGTGCTGCAATTTTGATGTTTGTCACTGCAAACTATTTTATGATACTTTTAATAGTTGCTATTTTTGTCAAGGGATCACAAGGTAATACTATGTACCGAATGGTTGGTTTTGTGTTATATCTTCTTTTCAATGTTTTGAGGCATCTCTGTCAAAATTTTATTAATATTTTCTTGTGAGATGGACCAAATTATTGCTGATTTGAGGTGGTTCTCTCTTTCAACATTTGGGGTGATCATATATGTAAATGTGCTCAACATTGCCTGGCTCAAGATATTTAGTACAATAATAACAGAATGTAGTTGAATTCATGATTGTAAAATCTGAGGGTATTGCTTCCATACTTTTGGTGTTTAGGGACACCTTTATACGTCAATGTGCTCAAAGTCTCCTGAATCAACTCATTTCATATTATATGAACAAAACATAGTGAAAATTATCCATCAACATTTTTGTCTGGGGAAGCTCAAATTATTGTTGATTTCGAGTAGTTCCTTGTTTTTTATGTTTTGGGGTGATCAAAGAAGTGAAATTGCTCAACATTGCCTAAGTAAGCTCATTCAATATGTCAAATTATTTAGAAATGATTTTTGTCTGAGCTCGCTTGAAAAATAGATTGCTCGGAGATATTTGCTCGTATTTTGGGATTTCTCTCTAGGGTCCTTCATTGACCAAATATCCACCTTTTTCTAGTGCTTTGTGTGGGTTTGTGTCAAAATGTGGATAGATTGGCATTTCAACACTTCCAGCTTGGCTTGCCATACCTCTTTTCATATCGACAAAAGGATTGGTAGATTGGCTTTCCATCCTAATGATCTTAGCTTTCTTAATGTCAGGCCCACTCAATACTCTCAAGATAGTCCTTAATAAGCGCCTTTGGCCCTTTGTCAGGTCCCTAAAAGTCAAGTCTGGGTGGTCTTCTGACCTCTAGATACTGGTTCTGGGTACCCTAAAAATTTGGATTTAGGAAACCTAGCTATACCTGACTCAATTTGGAGTTGTCTATCAAAATTTGGAGCAATTTTGGTGAACTGCACTTGAAACAACACTCAAAACAATTTCGAGATCGAAAATTTTTGCTTGTATCTTGAACAAATGTGATCCAAATTTGTTAAAACTTGGTCACTATGCTTCTTTTATGCTGGTAAACACTTCTGTGAGCTCAGAGATGTAACTTTTGACCTCTACTTTGGCACTTGAGACATTATACGCATATAATGTCTATGTGCTCAGAATTTGATAAAATTTGGTATGTGAGCTCTCCTTGATGTCCTCTACCCACTGCAAGTTTCAGTTTGTGAATTTGACCTTTATTTTGAGACTTGAGACATTATACACGTATAATGTCTTTTGTGGCAGAATGAGGTGACTTTTGTTCCAACGATACCTTATCACTCAAGCAACTCTCAACGGGTTCCAGAATTCAATTTGGACATTTTTGAGCAAGTTAAGACCAATACAAGCCTGAATCTGAAATTTCTATCTTTTTCTCTTTGCAAGCCCAAATGAGCTTCAAATTATATCAAATTTTGGCTACGGACTTCTTTTATGCTCTAGGACACTGAGGTATACTCAAATGTCTGTTTTGACCCAGATCTAGCCTATGAGACATCATACACGTATAAAGTTTTTTGGCTCAGAATTCACTTAAATTTCTACCCAAGGTATTCCTTGATGCATACAACAAGAATATGTGATTATAGGAAATTTTGGATGTCAAAATTGCACAAAATTACCTCTTTTTCACCTTTACAGTCTTCTTTCTGCAAAATTCTCTTTAAATGCAAAAGTATGTGTTCAAATGAGTTGAAATTTTGCAAGCAAGCTTAACACATCATTTTCCACCCCCTACGTGGTCAAAAGTAAAATTTTACTTTCAAATCTTGCCTTGAGACATTTTATGCGTATAATGTCTATGTGCTTAGATTTTGTCAAAGTTTGGTCTGTGAGCTTGTCTTGTGGTGCTTAACACCCTGGTAAGTTCAGATTTTAATTTTGGTCTCTAAAAGTGCCCTTTAGACATCATATGCGTATGATGTGTAGCTGATCAAAATGAAGTGAATTTCACTTTAGAGGTTCCTCTCTATACTGGCAACTCACATCAAGTTTCAAGACTGAATTTTGACACTTTTTGAGCAAGTTAAGGCCAATACAGGCATTCACTTCCCTAGATGCGTCTTATGGTCTTTGCAAGCCCAAATGTGATCCAAATTTGATGAAATTCTGCCTATATGCTTCCTTTATGCTGTAGATCACAAGGGTACACTCAGATGTTTTTGACCTCAGATCTGGCCTTGAGACATTATACGCATATAAAGTCTTTTTGCTCAAATTTTAGTTATGTTTCTACCAGAGGTGCCCCTTAGTGTGTAGATCAAGAATGTGTACTAACAACAAATTTTGGAGCTCAAAAATGCACAAAATCATCACTTTTGACAAGGAAATCCTCTAAAAGAGTAAAATCCTCCCAATTTTCAATCCATATGTCCAAATGACATGAAATTTGTTGTATGTGCTCAACAAAACATGCAGAAGTTGGGTATAATGTCAAAAGTTTAAATTTGCTACCAAAATCACCCTAGAGACATCATACGCATATGATGTCTACTGATGATTTTGGAGCAGAACTCATCCACATCCCCAAGTCTCTAGCACTGGTTTTCAAGAACTTCTACCAATTTTCATGCAAAAATATGCTCAGAATAACAAGTTTTTCTTTTTCCCGAACACTGGTGTAGTCAAAATTTTGAAATTTGGTTTCCAGATGCCCCTTGAGACATTATACGTGTATAATGTCCAAGTTTACATCATTTTGGTTTTTGTTCACAGAACCCTTGCACATGCCCTCTTATATGCTCAATGTCAATCAACGATGCAAAATTATCCACAAAATTAGACTTTTTAGAGATCAAGAATACAAACAAGCACTTTAGCAAATAAATCAATGATGGATAGCTCTATATCAAAATCAGATCACTTACCTAAGCTACTCCTACAAATCATATGGGGTTTAGCATCTATGAGTAGAAAATGCTTCAATGCCACACATGGACTAACAAACACTTTTATCACCTCACAAACCAATTTCCCACCACAACAACTACTCTAATCTACAAATCCTAACTAAATCTACCTAGTTGCAGACCCTCAACAAGATACACGCTTTCTGGCTGTCCACTTGATTGTGGAATACCCTCTTCCAAATCCATTGAAGAAAAATGTTTTCTTTAGCCAAAACTAAAGCTAGCAACCATCACACAAGTGTTAGTAGGAATACCTACCTAAGTCCTTGTATCCCCAGCAACGGTGCCAATGTTGCCAAAGCAAATCACACCACCCATAAAGTGCGTGTAGCACAACCTAGATCAAAATAATGTCAATCGAGGATTTTTACTTCTCTCTATGTTTCAATGAATCTTTTCTTCGATAGGTGATGGATTTTTCTCCTCTCTGTGATTCAATGGAAACAAGATACAATAACTTGTAGACCATTCTCCTCTCTATGATCAGTGGAGACAAGATTAATTAAGTGGGGGACCTTGTATATTAGTCACTTAGCCATTCTATTAGAGATTATATTTTGAAAAGTGGTGTATCTTGTAGTCATTCATAGTAAAAACCTTGGAGAAGTGGTGGAATTTACTCTCTATGTGTTTTAAGGAAGCATAGTGTAACATTTAATGGTCTAGTAACTTGTGTGTAGCGGAAAATAGCATCAACATAGTGAGCATTTCATTAGAATATCTTCCTAATGAGAATAACAAGAGTGCTTGGGTGGAGAGAGCAACAAAAAGCATAACGCCTAGTTAGATAGCATGAGCAATACTTCAAAAGAGAGAGAAATTAAGCAATTGACAACAGTTGAGGACCGGATTTGCATGGAGCCGGTCCCTCCTCCAAAAGGCTTTGTATTATGGTTTCTCCCATCAAGAGAGACATTTACAATACAATTCTCTGTGTTCCTTCAATACTAGCTAGTGCAATGAAGATGGAAACTTCATGCACTAAGCAAAACACTTATCAAACACAACATCAATTCCCTCATGGTCTCAGACCCAAGACCTCACACACCTTTGAAGATGGTGAGAGCTAGCAGGGTATGAGAGTAGATTGAGAGAAAGAAGGAGTATTGTTACGAGAAAGATGTACATCTCCTCACATAATCACTCATATTAGCATAGCTTATCTTAGTAATTAGCATGGTAGAGGAGATGAGCATGCATTGAAGCTTGGCTCTTGGTTGGATGTGCATCACAAAGCCAAGAGTTGTTGGTGTAGGCATCCCTTCTCACAAGCTTGGAGTAGATGGTAAGCTTTCCATTAAAGCTTGAGAAGGAGAGAGAGTCTTCTTTGCTTCACAATGAGATTGTGTGAGTGTGTGTGTGATAATGCCTTGCAAAAATCAACCCCCTCTTTCTCTTGGTCAACCTCCCTTGCTTATTACTCATGCTACAGCCCTATTCATGGACCTCCTCAGCCTCAGCCAATGGAAATTAAGCAGCATAAACGATAGCCTTCTGACATGTGTCCCCCTTTCCTCTTTTGTGAGAGCTTTAGTAATTAATAAATGCATTGGGGTGTTGAATCATGCAAGCCATTGGGGTGTTGAATGCTAATGGTCCCCTTGGGAGACTGTCCAATAGTCTTCTAGAGATCTTAATTCTTATTGGTTCTTTTATTAAGTGTTTTTAAATTAATTAAACTAGATTTACTCTAGTCTAATTCTCATTGGTCCACCTCCATGGCCATCCAATAGGATTTGAATACACCTTTTGGGCATCTGGCCTAGGAAGCTGACATGTGTCCCTCTTTCCCCTTGTGTACCAATGAAGCTTGTGAGTATGTGTGGGTGTTTCTCCCTCATCCCCTAATTCTTGGGCTCGCCCCCTCCTATGTAGGGCTTGACAAAGACTTTTTGGGACACACTCAAAGCATCCAATTCCCCTAATGTTTGACCTTTGGACACAACCTTTGAATTTTGGAACCTTTTCATTTTGGAAGTCTTAATGGGCTGAACCTTAGGGTCTTTTGAGCCCATTATTGCACACAGCTCTTTTACAGATGGCCCCCCCCTTTGGATCCCTATTTTTCCTCCTTTGGATCCCTACTGTGGCCGGTCTGCTAGCTTAAACAATATTCTAGCTTTTTTTCCCCTAGCACTTCCCCATATTAAATGATCAGTTTAACATGAGAAAATCATTTAGGAGAATTAGATATTGATATTTATGACATTACCTCTCTCTTGAAATCATAGTCGTCCTCGACTATGGGGTAGAGAAGATAAAGCATTTTCATTAGTCCTTTTCGTAGCGGGTAGAGGATCCCCATGTTACCCTGCGACATTGTTCCAGAATGGATGAATAGTCCATTTGGCGCTTGAGAGCCTAAGCTGCCACAAGCATGTCTGCACATTAGTCCTATCAATCTTCCACAGTAGAGTGACAAGCTCTACTTGGTGTTCCGGAGACGTCGTCTCCGCAAACTCGATCTAAGCATGCATACTACTTCATTTTTGTGCACAGTAAATAAAAAGAGAGTCTTATAAGACAAGAATTTGTTCATTTTAAACATTTGTACATTTGCTTACTGTAGGGAAGCATTGTAAGCATTGACAAGGTTTAGGTTATCCTCTTGCATCCATCTAGCATCTTCAAAAGGATAATTCTTAAACTTAATAAGATATCGTCAGATAGTCTTACCACCTCTTAGTACCTTGTCTTCATGTCGGAGAATGGACTCGGACTGCAGCACCTCTTCTTGGTCCTCAATCTCCGTTGGGTCTTCAATAGTTGGTTCCTGAGGTGGCTTTCCTTTGTAAGGCTTTAGTAGGCTCACATGGAAAGCATTGTGTATGAGCCAATGACTAGGCAACTAGAGCTGATAGGCCATCTCATTGATTGGCCTAAGAATCTGGAAGGGACCATAGTACCTTTTTGCTAACTTAACATAGTACTTCTGGTGTCCCGTAGGATTCTTGCATGTCATGTGCCATAATCGAGCCTTGGGAAATTTTAATAAGACCCAATCATTTTATTTAAAGGCTTGGGCTCTTCTATGCTTGTCAGTAGCAGCCTTTTGCCTTTGTTGTGAGATAGAGATAGCATCCTTAATCTTTTGGAAAGATTCTTGTAGGTCTCGACTATACTCATCTGTAGCAAAGAGCTTCCCATGTACCTTAAGTAGCAAGGGACTTTTTGATCTTCCCTCAATTACCTCAAAAGGTGCTTTTCCCATGGAAGTATGTACAGTGTTATTGTAGGCATACTCCACTAAGGGTAAGTACTTCTCCCATTGGGATCTTTGATCTACTTCCGTTACATAGGCTTTTAGTAGATCAAGGATTGTTAGGTTAGCTATTTCACTTTGGCCATCCGTTTGCGGGTGATACGGGTGATAGGCCAAAGAGAAATTTAGCCTTGTTCCTAAATTCTCAAAGAGACCCTTCGAGAAATTATTGGTCATTCTAGGATCTCTATCTGACACTATGGACATCGGCAAGCCATGGTACTTGAAGATTTGTGAAATGAAGAGGGTTGCCATTTGATGGGCTTTGATAGTCTTTTTGACAATTATAAAATGAGCTTGTTTACTGAACCTGTTTACTGTCATCCATATTCCGTATTCCCATGGATAGACTTAGGCAATCCAAAGATAAAATCCATGGATATGCTCTCCCATGGTGAATTAGGGATTGGCAAAGGTTGAAGCAATCCAAGTTGCTTCCCTCTATCAAACTTTGTCTTTTGGCATACCACAGATTTAGAAACATACTCTTGTATGTTTGCTTTCATGGTAGGCCAATAGAAATATGTTTCAATCCCTTTTTTAGGGTAGACTGAATCCCTCTATGCCCCGGATAAGGAGGAGCATGAGATTCATACATTACTTTCTCACGTAGTGAGTTAGTAACGCATAGTCTATTGCCATAGAGAAGATAACCATCTTGTAGAGTAAATGGTTCCTCTTTCTTCCCTAATGCAAGGGCTGAAATCACATTTCTAAATCGGGATCAATAGCATACTCATCTATCATAGAAGATAGATCATTGTGAGTTGCTATGGAAACCGCATTCACTCTCGGCCGTCTTGAGAGTGCATCGGCTACTTGATTATGCTTGCCAGCAATGTGAGCAATATGAAAATGAAATTGCAAAAGGAAATTTTCCCACCTCATTTGTTTGTCGAAGAGCTTGGTCTGCGTCATAAAGTACTTAAGACTTTGGTGAAACGTTCGCAGAATGAAAGGAGTCCCCAATAAATACTGCTTCCATGAGTCTAAGGCATGTAGAACTGCAAGGAGTTCCTTTTCATATATGCCTAGAGCTTGCTCAACAGGGTTGAGCCTTCGACTTTCATAGCCTATAGCGTGCCCTTCTTGAAGCAAAACAGCTCCAAGGCAATCACCACAAGTGTCACATTGGACCTCAAATGGCTTTGAGAGATCCAGTAGTGTAAGCACAGATTGAGAGATAAGATTTTCTTTAAGCTTTTCGAAAGCATTGTTCTCCTTGGCAGACCATGTGTACCTAACGTATTTCTTTGTTAGGTCATGTAATGGTCCTGCTATTAGTGAGAACTTTTCTATGAAGCGTCTATAGTATGCGCACATACCTATAAATCTTCTTAAATCATGAAGATTCCTTGGTTTAGGCCATCCTTTTATTACCTCTAACTTTGATGGATCCATTTGGATGCCATCTTGAGAGATAATGTGACCTAAACACTGTAAGAAAAATTCACTTTTCTTTCGATTAACATAAAGTTTATTCTCTCTTAGAACTTGAAATATTACCTAGAGGTGTTTCTTGTGTTCGTCTAATGAATTAGAGTATGATGATATCATCAAAGAACACTCCAGTAAAGGTTCGATGAGGCCTGAATAGCTTCTCCATCAAGCTGTTGAATGTGGCTGGTGCATTGGTCAAGCCAAAAGGCATGACAATGTATTCGTAAAGACCAAACGTAGTGCGAAATGAGGTCTTTACAATGTCTTGATCAACTATCCTTATTTGATGATAGACACTTTTTAGGTCAATCCTATTGAAGTAGGTGGACCCTTGTAGCTTATCAAATAGGTCTTCTCCCCGTGGAACGGGAAACCTATTTTTGATATTGATCCCATTAGGTGCTCTATAGTCGACACACATACGATCTGTGTCGTCTTTCTTTTGCACTAGTAGCATAGGAGAACAAAATGGAGATGAGCTAGGCCTAACCATTCCCTTCTCAACTAACTCATGCACTTGCCGCATAATCTCCTCTTGTTGAGCTTGAGAAACTCTACAAGGAGCTTTGTTAGGCGGTGAACTTCCTGGAAGAAGTTCAATTGCATGGTCATCATTACCTCGTTTAGGAGGTAGCTCACAAGGGATGTCGTCAATAAAGACATCCTGAAACCCCTTGAGAAAATTGGATAACTCTAATTCCTTTTGATTGTGTATATTTTCTTTTGCTAAAACATTAGGTTCATTTTGAGAATCTTTAACAAAAATCATGTACACGGAAATAGAGCTCTTTATTGACTTGTTGAAAGCTTGTGTATGTACAATGGGTATAGTGTTACCCATTTCCTTAGCATCTATATACATATCTTTTTCCTTGAACTTGAAGGAGATTCTCCTTTCAGGGAATTTAACATTGGCAGCCATGCAATCCAAACCATGGTGCCCCTATGATTACATCCTCATGCTTGAGAGGAGAGATAAAGAAGTCCTCTTTGTCCACATAGACATGGAGCCTCAATTTCCCGATTAAGGGAGTGACTAAAGCTTCTTTCCCCTTGAAAGCATCGTCTACGGGTAGGACATCTCCCATCTCGTAGGCTTGTATGCTTAGCTTGGTGGCCAACTCTATAGATATAAAATTGTGAGTAGAACCAGGGTCAAAGAGAATAAAAGCATCATGTTCTCTTACCTTTACCTAAGCATGGCATAGAGGAGATCCTTTGTGGTGAATTTTCTCCTCTTGGATTTCGACCAAGGTAGCTCTAGGAGGTTCATGGCGGGTGTTCTTTTGGGGACAAGCGTGGTATGCATGCCCTTGCTCGCCGCACTTGAAACAGCGGTTATCCTTGCGATAACGCTTGAGCTCTTCAGGAGAGAGTTTATTTTTGCCTTTATAAACTCCCTTCTTGTTAACCCTCATGCACATTCCTATCACCTAAGACGGACGCTGTATTATTTATTTGGTAGAGTCAGGTACCGGGCTTGTCGGTCCAATAGGAAAAGGGTAAGAGTGATCGCCGATGAGAAGTGCACTCTAATTGGAACATTCAAGGGATTAGTTGGCTAAGCATGGACGTCCATGTGTGAATGGGACGAGCTCATATAAAAGTCAACTAAACCTAAAAATCACTCATTCTCTCATTTGTGCAATTGAAGAGTGCTCTTGCTCCATCTCCATCTTCTTCTTCATCATCTCCTTGTGTGTGTGTGTGTGTGTGTATGCGTGAGAGAGAGAGAGAGTGGGTGTGCGATCGAGCATTGTGGCAGCACGACAACGGCGAGGCAGTTGAGCGCGGCGTAGCGGCGTCTCCCTCTTCTTCACGGCGAGGAATCCTCCATGACAGCAAGCATAGAGCGGTGAGTGACACACCATCACCATCTTTGAGCTTACTAGTTTAGGCTAGTTGCATGCTTGGAGCCATTTGTGGCTCGCACACAGTGTATCGACAAGTTCCTTGCATTGACACGTGCGATAGACGCGCACATTTTTGGCACCTTTGCCGGGGAATGCCATACACTAAGCTTGAATGGCACTCTGTGCTTCTTTTGTGGTGCAATTTCAATTGTAAGAAAGGTAGGGAAGGAAGGTGTATGTGTTGAGAAGAAGGATTTTGTGTTGCTACTGTGTATTTCTTTGTTAATGAAGTTTTGAAAGGTTACTGTGTTTTCTCTATGAAAAGGTCTTAGTATTAAGGTTGTTAGTTCTGTGTAATGCAAAGTACAGTAAGTAGAAAGTAGATCTGTTAGAGCTAATGAAGTGTGTTAGTGTGTAACAGTAGGTGTATTAGTTGTAAGTAGGTAGGTAGAGTGTGTGTGTGTGTGTGCTTGCGTGCAGGCCGCGGCGACCAGGGATTCCATTAACGTAATCACGATCGGGTGATTACGTAAATAACTCTAGTATTTACACAAAAACATCATGTGATCATGTTAATTGTTAACGTGATTTTGTTGATGACCTGCAAAAACCTATAGAGCCGATTAGCCCACCGGGCTTCCACCATTTCCCTACGGGCACCTCCGGGTATTTGCGTCCCCCCGACGGGCCCGCCGGGTACTGCATTAGCCCGGCGGGCTTAATTATATATAGTAAATAGTGTGCTAACCCCGGTTTTTTATCTAGGAAAATCCTTGGGAAGTGTATCTGAGTGTTGGGTATTGTCATCTCCTTGTGATTTGACCTAAGGTTACAGAGTCACAGGTCCTTTTTTGGGCCGGACGTGATTTTTAATTCGGTAACCACTTCTAAAAAATTTTAATTCATTTACCGACATAAAGGTACGAAACCAAAACAACTGAAAACTTGGGGAATCATGCTCATTGCGAAGAAGCCATTGGTCCAAATGAGGGCTGTAATTGGTTTTGGAAGATGAGCATATGTAAATGTCTAGTCGATAGTCAAGGGTCGGATGTCCTCTACTAGTGTACCGGGCATATAAAGATCCTTGAAGTCTTATATTTGAGTTGATTTACAATATAAGAGCTATAATCCTTGATTGGGTTAAAATAGCTTTTATATATTGAATTGGTTGCATGGGTGGGCTACAATCCTTCACTGGGTTCAAGTAGTCCCCAATTGGGTGATTATATTGAAGATTTATTTGCATTAGTTCATGCATTGGTTTATATAGAGATTGCCTTATTTATTACGATAGATTATTAGTGCATGAAATGACCAATTATATATGTTATTGCTTTCGTTTGTTTTTGTAGCAAATGAAATTAGATGTGTCTTATTGTTTGTAAATCAAAATGGTCATATAAATAATCATTATAATAATAATGGCATAGAGAGATTCATATTATTGTTATGGTTATTACGCCATGTATAGATTACATTGCAATGTGTATGGTTGCTCACAATATAGGTGATTAATATGTGGATTGACTAGCGTGCATTGAAAATCTCATATTGTGCATCATGGTTACTTTCATATTGAATGGTTTTTAAATTATAATATATATTGAAAATAAAAAATTTGTTTTCAGTTTGTAACATCTTGTTCTTTTCTCTTCAGTTTTAATTTAAAAGAAATGGAGCAAAATGAGGGCACAAGTGGTACAAAGAAGCCAAAGAATAAAAAAGCTCATGGCAAAGAGTGGGATTATGCTCACAACATATGCGGCCGATATATAGAGTGGCAATGTAAATTTTGTCACACAACAAAATTTGGCGGTGCACCACGTATTAGGGATCATTTCCTGGATAGCGCTAAAAACAATTGTAGAAAATGTGAACATTCTCAGGCACCTGCAGTTGCAAAGCATTTGAAAGAAGAGCTCGCCAAAAAGGGTGGCAAGAAACGACAGATATATAGCTCTGTGCCTTTGAATCAAGAGTTCCCAAAGCCAAATATTAACTACGCAGATCCTGTAGTGACACCAACTAACCTTGGAGAGCAACCTGCGCAAGGAGAGGAAATTCTAAGCAGTATTCCTTTTAAACATCACAATGAAGGTAGACTTTGTCAAATGCGTCAAAAATCATTACATCAAAGCTTTTGAGTGCAGTCTCTAGAAGAAGCACAAATAGCACTCGCCAAAGCAATATTCTTTACTAGAAGTGCTTTGGTCATGGTTGACAGCAATCATTGGAAGGCTGCTTGGAAGAAAATCGATCAGTTTGGTCCAGGATTTTCAGCTCCTTCTTATCACACGATAAGAAATGTTTTCTTGGACAAATGTTTAATCGAAGTCAAAGAGCGTGTTGGAAAAATAATACTTGGGAATATTTCACTTTCAGGGTGTACGATTGTGAGTGATGGTGGCTAGTCAAATGTTCAGAGAAGACTGTTGATCAATGTAATACTGGTTTGTCCAAGGGGAGAAACGTATATAAAGGCGATTGATAGTTCTGGTGCAACTAAAAGTGGAAAATACATTTCTGAGGTCTTGATTGATGTAATTAAAGAAATTGGTGCTGAGCATGTCGTTCAGGTTGTGATGGACAACGTAAAGAATTGTAAAAACGTCAGTAAATTAATAAAGAAGTTCTTTCTACACATTTTTGCCAATGGTTGTAATACGCACAGCTTGAACTTGGTGCTGAAAGATTAGTACACTAGCGAAGAAACCACATGGTTCGCCAAAATAATTGATACAGCACGTCAGGTTGTGAAATTTATCTTGAAACGACAGAGAGTGCTCGATTTGTATAGGATGCGCATATCAGTGATGCTGAAACTTCCTGCTGAAACTCGGTTCTGCACACACTTTTATACCTTGGAATATAATCTTCACTTAAAATTGCAATCTGTTACACGTGTAAAAAGCAGTTCAAACAAATGGTTTATAAGAACTTAATTCAGATCAAACAATACATGTTAACGGTCTTTAACAATTCAACATATATTGAATTTTGTAACTTATATTTTTCTCCGTGCGCACATACTAATTCAAACAAAGCACACGCCGACTTAAAATCTTCAAAACATTTAAAACATTGGAAGTATACAAATTGGACTAGCAAATTGTGTTCACACACTTTTTTACATAACATTTATGTAAATGTAGCAATCAAAAAGCAATGATAATTGATGCTCTTTAAAAAGATATAAAAGAATATTTAACATGCAAATTGTATGTATTTAGATTTTTGCAGAGAATTTATGTAAATGAAGCATTAAAACTAGCGATAAATTGATAATGCTTGAGAGTCCTTTAAAAAGATTAAAAACAAATATTAAACATGCAATTTGTGTGCAAATATTTTTTTACATGTAATTTATATAAATGGAACATTTAAAATAACGATGATTGATAAATAAAGTATTCTATATAAATGACACATTTAAAATAGCTATGATTGATGAATAAAGTATTCTATATAAATGGAACATTTAAAATAGTGATGATTGATGCCAGCTCTATTCTATATAAATAGAACATTTAAAATAGCAATGATTGATGAATAAAGTATTCTTTTGAATATGATTAGCTAGTATATAATTTCAAATGGACAGATAAAAACAACAAAATCAAACAATTCATACATTTTGCATATGAAATACTCTTCACAACCACGTTATCGACCAAGTATTTCATATACTTAATAATTAAAAAATTAATTGCACATGCACATACAAATTATATGACGTTCGTACGGTCGGGTTAACGACCTAAACGCCACATTTATGCAAAAACATATGATTCTAACAAACGACACTCTATTAGCCGCGTTACCGACCGAGTGCCGCCTGAATCTAAGGAAAAACAATGGCCTACATATGAACATCTCTTAGCGGCGTTACCGATCGATGCCCATATGTTTTTTGGGAAAGCGGAAGGGAAGTTGACTTACCATAAGGATACTAGATTCGCCGCGTTATCGACGTAGTACCCAGACAGTAAGACAATACTTACCAAAAGGACACCATCTTCCCCGCATCACTGAGGTGATGCCCCCGTGATAAGCACTGTTCCAAAGAACATCTTACACACACACTCCCATTGTGTGGTAAGGTACCTTATTACTTCCATGCACTACAACAAAAGACACGCTACCACACAGCGTATACACACACACACACACAACACATACCCGGATCGTGTGGTCAGGTACTCTGCTGCTGCCGCGCACTGCGATGCAGAGCACGCTCCCACATGACCCCCTCTCTCTCTCTCTCTCTTCTCTCTCCTCTCGAAGTACCTGCAAAGGTGGCGCAAGCGCTCTCTCTCTCTCTCTCTCTCTCTCTCTCTCTCTCTCTCTCTCTCTCTCTCTCTCTCTCTCTCTCTCTCTCTCTCTCTCTCTCTCTCTCTCTCTCTCTCAAAATGCGAAAGCGATAATAGACCCAGCGGGCCCGATCGTGCCTACGTATATATAACGCAAATAGCCCACCAGGCTTATTCGCTTTCCCAACGGGCCCGCAGGGAAAATAAAAAAAACTCGGAGGGCCCGCCGGGCTTTTTTGTTAACCCGGCGGGAGTTTTGTGGGTTTGCAAGTCACCCTAAACCAGTTTCTATGTAATCATGTTTGCTGTGATCATGTAAATGTGTCAATAAGACCTTGTGATCACACAAAATTTGACGTAATTACCTAAATATTAAATCCCTGGTGGCGACCTTATCCCCCAAAAAAATTAAAATTAAAATTTAAAAATTTTAAAGGTAGGACCGGGATCAAGAATATCTCCCAGACCTGAGCCCAAGCTCACGCTCAGGCTCAGGCCTCAATCGCCCTTTAAAATTACGTATTTTAGCTTCACACGTAGCTAAAAATTGACTTTTTTGAAGACCAACGAAGCTTCAGGTGACCGAACGTTGTGTTGTAAAGCACACCACGACCCTCTGAGTGATACGCCCGTTTTAAGCTATCACACACTTTAATCAAAAAATCGATCATCAAAAAAAAAAAAAATTAAAAACGAGTGAAAACGGACGCCTAAAAAAGTAAGTGGTTAACCTTCGAGGTTATTCGCCGACGCTTGTAGGGTGCCAAAGGCACATGCATCTGTGCTCTGGTCGTGTGCTAGAGATGGAGCAACTAGAGAGAATTTTGACTTACGCGAGTGTGCGCTCCTTGCCGCACTGTCGAAGCAAGGGACTTGCCGTTACACCGTGTGCGAGCCATAGACGGCTCCAAGCACACAACTAGCTTAACTAGTAAGCTCAAAAGAGGGCAATGGTGTGTCACGCACCGCTCTATGCTCCTGCCGTGGAGGATTCCTCGCCGCGAAGAAGAAGGAGACGCCGCTACGTCGCGCTCAACCGCTTCACCGCCGTCGTGCGGCCGCAATGCTCGATCGCACTCTCTCTCTCTCTCTCTCTCTCTCTCTCTCTCTCTCTCTCTCTCTCTCTCTCTCTCTCACACACACACACACACACACACACACACACATACACACACACAAGCAGGTGAAGAAGAAGAAGATGGAGATGGAGATGGAGCAAGAGCACTCTTCTATTGCACAAATGAGAGAATGAGTGAATTTTAGGTTTAGCTGGCTTTTATATGAGCTCACCCCATTCACACTTGGGCGCCCATGCTTAGCCAACTAATCCCTTGAATGTCCCAGTTAGAGTGCGCCTCTCATCGGCGATCACTCTTACCCTTTTCATATTGGTCCGACAAGCCCGGTACCTGACTCTACCAAATACATAATACACGTCCATCGTAGGTGATGGGGTGTCCGTGAGCCGTGAGGGTTAACATGCCCCCCTTCCTGATGTAGATTCCTTCCCCGGAAGCTATTGAGTTGAAGCTCGTTCGTCGAGGTGGAAGAGCATTTGAGATGAATGTCCTTAGCCTTCTTCATTCACTGCAAAATCAAACAACATTGGCACAGTAATTGCATTCTCATAAGTGATTAAAACGCATATGCAGTTTTAGGTAGACAAATTGATTGGTAAAAGAATTTCAAACAATCTGTCAACAATAAACATTAAATTGCAATGTAATCAAATGCATAAACAGATGTAAAGGTAAAAAATTAAACAAGTCTGGGGTCGCTAATTTGACGGTCGAAAGGCACTAGAGATCGAATATTAATACCATGGGTAAGCTTCTTAATTTTCTGTGGTCAATTAAATTGTTTAATCGCGAGAGCCAAGTATTCATGTTCGAGAGCTGACTAGAGGCTATATCTAGAAGACCTTGTAGTTAAGCTACCATTAAAAAAAATTCTCATGAAATCATCGCCTGACTGATTACTTTTTCTTTGACCCCCCAAAGTCTTTTCACAGTGATTCAATTTTGATGTGTGTGCTTATTTTGTATGCCTTGGGTTTTTTGCTTTTCAAGTAAAAGCGCCCATACTGGGAACCTCTAGGGCTCTAGTACCATAGGCAATACATGTGAGTGAAGTACCAAATCAAGCTGAGATTTCTCTTCCATCTTAAGATTTTACAGTGTGGCACTTTGATTTTTTGTTTGTTCATTTTCAACATTTTAATTTTGTAACTTTGGGGGGTCATATAACACTGATACACCTCCCCAGGCTCATCACACTAGTAAATTCCCTTTATAATACTTAAGCTAAAGGTCAATAGGGTCAAGCCCACTAGAAATCCCTATTACATTTCACACAATGCTGCCTAAATCGGATTAAGAACGTAAGTCACCATTGATTATTAGGAAGGCATTCCCCATGGTATTAAGAGAAGATCTCTAACACATAACTTGGTCAAACTAGCTTAGTTGGACTGCTTGATTTTTAAACCTAGACAAGTGATTATGACAAAAAATTACATTGAATTAAATGTTCTTTACTAAGCAAATGTGCTGGATATTAGGCTACCAATCACAATTAAAGCAGACAATCATAGATGCAAAAAAGATAAGGGGCAATGCTAATGGAAAAGAAACACCTGTTTGTGTCGATGGTCGTGCTTGATTTGAAGAGTGAGTTGAGATAAAGATTCCATGAAGGTCCAAATCCTATCAACAGCAACACACTCCTGTACACACTAGGAAACAAAAGGAATACCTCCAGGAGGCACATTAGTGGGAAAAGAGAACTTTGCTAATCACTCAACTCTAAAACAGAAACACTCCTATCGTACTAATCTTACCTACCCTCCATCACTCAAGTGATGAGGATCAAAGGTGTTTCATGACATAGGTTTCTGTTTCAGTGTACCGGATGTAAATGTGTAGGTCTGGGTCAATGTTTTGACTTTTATTGTGCATACTCGTTTGCTAATTGCTCTTGCTCTTTATTTTTTTGTTTTTTGTGAGTATAAAGCTTTATATGTACATTCCCTAAGATTGGTGATTGAGAGGTCAGGGAAAAAGGTTGAGAGGGAAACAAATGAATGATGACTGTCAGCCAACACTCCCCCCTTCCTTGGGTAGATCATACCGTTTGAAATGAGCTTGTCACCCTTTGAAACCAATTGTTCCAGTTGGTAATAGGTGGAGATTTTTTCCAGTAGTTTTCTATTACCTTAGGCACCTCGTCGAGTTGCAAGGGTGGTAAGGTACTCTCCCAAGATCGAACTTGAAGTAGTTCATCAGGTGATTCTTGAACACTGGGAGGTGTGGATTCCTTTGTAGCTTTATGGAGGTCCACTATTGTAGGTGGAGGCTGTGGAGAAGCTTTTACCTCTACGGATGCATTACATGAGGAGCTAGAAGCTTCATGGGACTCCCCCCTTCCTGAGCTAGGTGGAACAAATCGTTCTTTCTTTGGTACCCAAACTAGCTCGGGAGCGGGTGTGTAGCATTCTATGGTTTTTTTCTTTCCACGATCATTGATTCGTTTTGGAGCTACGGGATTGGGCTCACATGGGTCAGGTGATAGGTAAGAGCACAATCTACGTTTTGGCACCCAGATTTGATCATTTCCTTGATAGTAGCCTTGGGCTTCCAATAGTCGTTTAGGGATCCATCGCAACATTTTCTTACTTTTCTTGGAGCGAGTGGTACGTTTCTTACAAGGCTTCTGTTTTTTAGCACTATCTATGGTCACTAAAGAAGCTTTAGGGACCCACTTGTATGTTTTCTTCGTTACATTAGGATGAGTCTTGTCAGAAGCTATATGCATTGCTTGTAGCATATTTAAGGGTACAGGCATTTCATCCCCCTCAGGTGTTACCCAGGTCGTCCCCCTATTTCCCCAAGTGTCTATGGTTGCTGCTAGGTGGACCCAATCCACATTGTCCGACTCAGTCATCCCAGGTAGGATATCCATATAAGGAGAGTTCTCCCCAATATCCGTGTCTTCGTTACACGTGTAACAATACTGTAATGGAGCTGAGTGAATTGTTGTGTCTGATCGATTATCAATGATGAATTTATTTCCTAGAGGATGCGTTCGACCACTTAAAAGATCAACTCGAATGACAGAGTCTTGGAACTGTAAGTAAACGTGGTTTTTGGACCAGTCATACACCATTTTTGCTTCCCTCATGAATGGACGCCCTAAGATCATCTCAAATGACATAGGATGCTTGGAAAAATCCATAACAATGAAAGTTTGCCTTACCTTGTGTCCCAAGACCTTGATCCTGAGATCCTTAAGCATTCCAATAGGCGTAACAATAGATCCATTAGCCATTTTTACCACTACGCTTGTGGCTTCAAGGTGAGGTCGCCCCATAGACTCCCAACAACTCTTTGTCACCATGCTGACTCCCGCACCATCGTCAAGGACTCCCTTTACAGTTAATCCTTTAGTAGTGATTGGCAGAGTAGCATTAGATTCATCACCTTCAAAGTATTGCCCCAACTTGTTAACAGGTACTTCAATTACAGATTCATGTCCTGCTAGGTCAGATGGTGGTGCTAAATGTTCCTCATCATTCATTACCGAGTCAGGTTTGTTCATATGTGCAAACTGTGGTAATCCGGCCTGTAATTCTCCATTGAGGAAGGCTCGAAGAGCTGAGACTAGCTCGGGGTCTTTATATAGTTTGGACATGATGGTGGTTCTAACTTTTGAAGACATGAAATCCATCAATTTGGCAACATTTAATGGCATCTTGTGGGACGTAGGACCCTGACAAGAGAATGGTGAAGATGGAATCTCCACTTCCTCAAGGGGGTCGGGCATTCCCTCACCAAACATTCTCTCTAGTAGGAAAGGTGTGTGTCCACTTTCAGATGTCCTACCCTCACTCTCTTCCCGAATGATACTGGGTATAGCTAACGGCCTGTAGTTCTTGTGAGGTTGAACTTGTGTGGGAAACACTGTGTCCGACATCTGGATATGTTTGGGTTCAGGTTCTAATGTTCGTTGAGTTTCTTCCACCAAACCCCTCAGTTGTTGGACTCGTTCAATTTCTACTGTTGGGTTTGGATAGGTTCCAATCTTTCTCTTGCAATCCTCATTTTTCATCTCTCGTGGCTTATCTTGGGGGTTCGCAACTGGGTGGTTTAACTTTGAATACTCTTTTGGTGTTCGTCGTAATTCCCTCTCGTGATCCTCCTCACTGGCTTTTTCCTTTGTAGTAATAGTTTTGGTCTCCGTGGTCTCTATCGAATCTGAGTCATCCTCAGGGTCATTCATATACACGGGATCCTCTCCTGTCCCTATGTTAGTCTTTGAACTAGGTTTTGAGCTAGAAGCATTAAGGGATTTCTTTCTTCGTGTTTTCTTCTTTCTCGCTCGGCCAATGGATGCAGCATCTCTCTCTTCGAGGATGTAATTTTGCTTTTGGAGCATCGACCGTGTGAGTGCATTCACTGGTGCTATGTTTATAGTTGGTGGTGTCCCATCAACAATCTCTATTAAGTTCAATGGTGTGATTTTCGGTGTGTTTGGATTCTTAGGACACTGTGCGATCAAATGATCTATGCCACAACGATTACAAATGAGTATTGGCATTGCCAATGCACTCCCTTGACTTGTTTGCATTAGTGCAGCATTCTTTTGCATTCTAATGGGGCACTCAGCTACTCTATGTGGTCCACCACATTCGTAGCACTGAAGAGGTGGTCTCCTGGCAAAACTATTAATGTTTTGGCCTCTTACTGCTAGCGCAGTAGCTTGATATACCGGTTTGATTTGTCCCCAATGGTCTTCCATATAGTACACGGGACACTCCTCAAGCATGTCGACTCCATAGGTCATACTAGGGTCTATGTCCCCTTCGCAATCTACGTAAGTACTAGATGACTCGAAACCTATTTGGTTCATAGGTGTAACTCTTGGATGAGGGGGTTGCGGTCCTAGCACTGGAGGTGGCAACGGTGTGGTTTGGACCACATTTTGGGTTCTAGGGACCATGTGTTGTAATGGCAACTGTTGCTCCATGGGTGGGGTAGGCATCAATGCAGGAACTCGAGGTGAGTCTGCCCAAGCTATAGGCAGTCTATTTTCCATGATGCGTTTAAGCATTAGGCAATCCTTCGCTTGATGGCTACCTACCACACGCGTTACAAGTCCTGTTAAACTTTACTCTGAAAGTAGGGCATTCACTCATAGTATGTGGGCCCAAGCAAATTGAGCACCATTGTTGCTCCCTTCTTGGATACATATGAGTGTTTTGTGGAGCACGATTACCCCTAAGGCTTTCTTGGATGGCCTTGGTGAGATCTGCCAAAGTCATCTCAGATTTCATTTGCTCTTTCACGATTGGCTTTATCTTCATTGGCTCATGCCCTGATGCTTGCGAGCTACTTGACTTCGGCTCGGCAGACACTCTTTCTCCTGCAATCATTAAATTATCCTCCAATTGGATTGCATTCATGGTGACTGCTTCCCAAGTAGTGATACCTCTAATGACTAGGCCATTATAGATACTTTCATGTCGTAGTCCCCTAATGAATCTATCGAGCAATTGGTTGTTGTTGAATCGCTCGTTTGGATTGCATCGAGAATTCAAATTCTTTAGGCGACTAATGAACTCTCTCACGGATTTACCCTCTTCTCGTTGGGCTTTCTGGAGCTGAGAGGCTACACCCCAAAGTACTCCCTCTCGTATGTATTCTTTTAAGAACAGTCTCCTAAGAGTAGAGTAGATCGTTTTCTCTTCTACTCTTAAGGTTCTATACCAATCTCCAGCCTTTCCGCTTAGGGTCAAACTCAAAGCCTTACACTTATGTAGCTCATTGTGCTCTTCCAAGGAATCGCACACATGTTCAAAGACTTCCATATGCTTTCTAGCATCTCCGTCTCCACTGAATTTCTGTGTGAGCTTAGCTACTTGAACTGCCTTGCTCCTAGGCTCTCTATCAGGTGCACTACGCATGTTTTCCGCAATAGAGCGACCGATAGTTTGAGCAAATGCTGCCAAATCTCCTATTTGAGCAGGTATAATGGGTGTATGTGCTCCTGGAACCACATGTGAGATGGGAGTTGGCCTTGGCCTTGGCATACGCGCAGCTCTTGGGTCCCAAATTTCGTATGGTGGTGCACCAGACGATGGTCCAAAGTTTACAGGCGTGGCCCTAGGCATAGGGGGTGCCTGATATGGCATGTTATTATTAAATGGCATGGCTCCACTTGTATAAGAGCTTGGATAATTCCATTGTGGATTGTAAGCTCTTGGAATAATCGGAGGTGTAGGAGCTACATGAGGCTGAGGTACGACAGGTGCACATGATTGATACATACATGTAGGTATAGTTGGGGGCATTGTGCTACTAGGCATCGGTGCAGTGTTAACAAATGAACTCCATGGTGTACTTCTTGTCATGCTCACCACTGGGATATGCATGGTAGCCGTAGTGTCATTAAGAGAAAGATGAGCTAGATCTGGGAAGGTAAAGCTGCCACTTGTGGGCTCAGATTGTACTGAGGCTCCTGGCGAAACAACATATGGAGGATCAATGCGGTTCATTGAGGGAGTCTCCATTTGTGACAGGGTTGGTTGGTTGGCCTTTCCCGTATCCAAGAATCTCATTAGGCTTGTTGAAGGCATGTTGATCCCTGTGTTCTGTCTTTCTAACTCGACAATCCTATGGAGGACATCACAGACTTTCTGTTGTTGCTCATCTATGCTAGTAGCACCCGATGTGGATTGTAGAACATCTAACCAACCCACATGATAGGTGTGTCCTGTGTACCGATCAGTTAAAGCTTCTGCTTGTAGGTCATACTCCCAATTTTCGTTTAGGAATATCCCATCTAGGCCTGGCGTGCTAGAGGTTTCCCTTGAAGTGGAAGCATTATTGCTCCCCATAGCTTGCCCCTCCGTGACTGCTACCTTGGGAGCACTCGGTTGCTCGGCTGGCATGATTCTTGTCATAGGAGCCTTTGCTTTCAGGGCTCGACTTTTTTCTAGCCTTCGTAGGTTCTCAATTTCCCTCTCCCTTGTTGCTTGCATATAGCGTTCGATCTCTTGTACTTCGGCAAGACTCCTACCATCGGGTAGTAAAACCTCAGAGGGAGATAGTCCTAAAGGATCAGGAGGTGCAGTGGATGGAACATTCACATGCACACTCTCAAGAAGCATAGGGTCCATTTTAGGCATGAATGACGAATTTACTTCCCCACTCCCTTTATTTATTTCATTAACCGCATGTTCGGAGCGAGTAGCTCTACTAAGGGTCTCTTTTAAGCAGCTAAACACGCTTGGCCCGGGCCGTGGGCCCATGGCATGCATGTCTTGACTTGAACTATCAGGGTTTGGTGTAGGATACCCCTCCATGACTTCGTAGTCAGAGGAAGAATCACTAGACACGATATGAGGATCTTGGGTCGCGCTACCTTGAGTCCCGGCCGAAGGTCCAGAACCTAGGGTGGAGGAATAATGGGTGCCCGCGTAAATGGAGGCACTACCAATATGCTCGTGCTCTAACACTCGTCCAGAGCGTAGGTTCATATGACTTGGATCCCCTAGAAGTGTCAGTGAGGGCCCGTGAAGGCTGCTCACCTAGTAATTTTGGGTGTTTTGCAACCCAAGTCTTTTCTTATTTATTTATTTATTTATTTATTTTTTGGTCCTTTTTTTCTGACCCAGCTATAGAATAGAACGTATGATAGCTCAAAACGAGTGTCTCGGTCAGAGGGACGTGCCGTGCTTTACAGCCCTCCGTTTGGTCACTTTCTGCCCTCGGAATCCCTAAAATCGTCAATTTCTAGTAGGGAACTAGGCCCAAATTAGAAAGTCTAAGGGTGCAAGTGGGAAGAGAAGGGAGGAGAGTGGAGGACTTGCCCCACATGCTCTCATTCCCTCTTGAGGGGGTAGGGTATATATATAAGAGTGAGTCTAGTATATATCATAAGACTGAGGACTGAGGTCTGGGCTTGGGCTTGGGGAAATGATCCCGATCCCGATCAAAATTTTAGTGTAGCCCCTCAGTCACTCACGCTTAAATATTTTCGGTTTTCTTTTTATTTCTTTTTTTTTTTTAAGGCGATAACCGCGCGCGGTTTTGGTGACCCTTTCTTGGCCACACACACTGTCACCTACCTAACCTACCAGTCAACAGCTCACAGACAGCTCACTACCTTGTCTACTTACTAAAAGTGCTTCTAACCACTGACTAATCTGTTAACTGCTTACTGACAGTGAGCTAACTGTCCACCTACTTCCTCTCTCACTACCTTGCTGTGCAAACACTGTGTGCAGCCAAACCTTGACAGAAAACTATGTGCAGACTGTGTGCAAACAGAAATTGCTAAATGCCTGCCTACTTATTCATTCACTGCAAACAAGCTAACGACTACTAATTGTGCAAAGACTGTGTGCAAACAGAAAACACAACATTATGCAGAAATCACAGAACTTGCAGACAACACAGAAATTAACAACTTACAGAAAAACAACTCATTCCTCTTCCTCTTCCTCTTCTTTCCTACTACAAACAACTCATAGGAGAAGCACAAAGTGCCTCTTGGGCTTAGTGCAGGGCGATTCCATGGCAACGGCGCCAAAAATGTGCGCTCCTTGCCGCACTGTCAAAGCAAGGGACTTGCCGTTACACCGTGTGCGAGCCATAGACGGCTCCAAGCACACAACTAGCTTAACTAGTAAGCTCAAAAGAGGGCAATGGTGTGTCACTCACCGCTCTATGCTCCTGTCGTGGAGGATTCCTCGCCGCGAAGAAGAAGGAGACGCCGCTACGTCGCGCTCAACCGCTTCACCGTCGTCGTGCCGCCGCAATGCTCGATCGCACTCTCTCTCTCTCTCTCTCTCTCTCTCTCTCTCTCTCTCTCTCTCTCTCTCTCTCTCTCTCTCTCTCTCACACACACACACACACACACACTCACACACACACACACATACACACACACAAGGAGGTGAAGAAGAAGAAGATGGAGATGGAGATGGAGCAAGAGCACTCTTCTATTGCACAAATGAGAGAATGAGTGAATTTTAGGTTTAGTTGGCTTTTATATGAGCTCACCCCATTCACACTTGGGCGCCCATGCTTAGCCAACTAATCCCTTGAATGTCCCAGTTAGAGTGTGCCTCTCATCGGCGATCACTCTTACCCTTTTCCTATTGGTCCGACAAGCCCGGTACCTGACTCTACCAAATACATAATACACGTCCGTCATAGGTGATGGGGTGTCCGTGAGCCGTGAGGGTTAACAGCGAGTTCTCAATATCCACCTACCTTAGGTTCCGGGCCCTCGGCGGGGACCCAAGGTAGTACAAAACCAAGACCCGAATATAGCGGCTAGTGACTCTTCCTCTGACTACGAAGTCATGGAGGGTTTCCCAATGCCTAATCCCGATAACTCAAGCCAAGACATGTATGCCATGGGCCCGCGGTCTGAGCCGAGCATGCTTAGCCGCTTGAAGGAAACCTTTAGTAGAGCCACTCGCTCCGAACATGGACTAGTGATGTAAATGAGGGGGGTGGGGAAGTAAATTCTCAATTCATGACCAAAGTAGACCCTATGTCCTTACAGAATGTGCACGTGAATACTTCATTCATTGCACCTCCTGACTCTTCAGAACTATTCCCCTCTGAGGTTATATTACTCGATGGTAGAAGCCTTGCCGAAGTGCAAGAGGTTGAGCGGTATATTCTTACAGCAAGGGAAAAGGAAATCGAGAGCTTATGCAAGGCGGAGCAACGAAGAGAGTTAAAATCAAAAGCTCCTATGTCAATATCCTTGCTAGGAGAGCAATCGAGTCCTCTTGAATTAGCGACCACTAAGGGTCAACCCATAGAGAGAGCAACATTGCATTTAGCTCAAAGGACACCCCTAGCACCTCAATCCTAGATGGAGCGTTTTTAAATGAGAACTGGGAGTACGAACTACAAATGGAAACTCTAACCGACCTATACACAGGTCACACCTATCACGTGGGTTGGTTAGATGTCCTACAATCCACAATGGGTGCTACTAGTGTGGAGGATCAACAACAAAGAGTTTGTGAGGTCATCCATAGGGTCATTGAGTTAGAGAGACAGAACAAGGGGATCAACATGCCTTCAACGGGTCTCATAAGATTCCTGGATACAAGAAGGCTAAACAACCGACCTTATCGCAAATGGAGACTCCCTCGGTAAGTCCGATGGATGCCCCATATGTTGTTTCGCCAAGGGTCTTGGTGAAATCTGAGCCCACAAGTGATAGCTTTACCTTTCCAAGTCTAGCTCATCTTTTCCTTGATGACACCACGGCTACCATGCCTACCCCAATGATGGACATGCCAAGAAACACGCCATGGACCTCATTTGTTAGTAAAGCACCACTACATGGTAGCTCAATGCCTGCAACAGTACCTACAAGTGTGTACCAATCGTATGCACCTATGGGTCATCGCACTCATATAGTTCCTACCTCTCCCATTGTTTCAACTACCTACGCTCCACAATCGTAGGTAGCATGAGCATTAGCATTAGCATGTCACATCCGACGTCTACTATGCCTAGGGCCACACATATGAACTTTGAGCCACCCCATGACACAACATCGTACCCAATGTGGAATCCAAGGGCTTCCTATGCGCCAAGCCCAATACCAATACCAACTCCACATGTAGTCTCTGGAGCACCTCCACCCACGGTTCCTTCTCACTTAGGTGACTTGGCAACATTTGCTCAAGCTATTGGTCGATCTATTGCTGAGAATATGTGTAGTACACCTACTAGAGAGCCTAGAAGTAAGGCAGTACAAATAGCCAAGCTCACACAAAAATTTAGTGGATATGGGGATGTGAGAAATCATATCGAAGTGTTTGAACAAATATGTGATCTCTAGGAGAACACAATGACCTGCATAAGAGTAATGCTTTAAGCCTGACCTTAAGTGGGAAGGCTGGGGATTGGTATAGAACCCTAAGGGTATAAGAAAAAATGATTTACCCTACTCTTAGGAGACTGTTCTTGAAAGAATACATACAAGAGGGAGTACTTTGGGGTGTAGCCTCTCAGCTCCAGAAAGCCCAATGAGAGGAAGGAGAGTCGGTGAGAGACTTTATTAGTTGCTTAAAGCATTTGAATTCTCATTGTAATCCAAATGAATGCTTCAATAATAATCAATTGTTTGATAGATTCATTAGGGGGTTACGACATGAGCATATCTACAATGGCTTAGTCATTAGAGGTATCACCACTTGGGAAGCAGTCCCCACCAATGCGATCCAATTGGAGGATAATTTAATGATTCAAGGAGAAAGAGTGTCTATTGAGCCTAAATCTATTAGCCTGCAAGCATCAAGGCATCAGCCTCGGGAGGTTCACTATGTGTAAAACTACCATATCACGTGCATCCAAGACATATTTGTAAAACCCCTTATCTGTGAATTTTGTTAAGAATATAATGTACCCTTTTCTTTTAAAATCTGTAATTTTTTTTCAAATTTGAAAAAATAATGCCCTTCTATATATATTTCAGTAAGTTTCAAGAACTTTAAATACCCTTCTGTTGAACTCACGTGATAGTTTACATTTTGATTAGGTGACCTCCCCGGGGCATCAGCCAATGACCCTAAAGCCTATTGCTAAGAAGCCGAAGATATCTGAGATGACTTTAGCAGATCTCAGCAAGATTATTCAGGAGAGTTTTAGAGACAACCGTGCTCCGCAAAACAATCATATGTATCCAAGAAGGGAGCAACAATGGTGCTCAATATGCTATGGACCGCATAGTACCAGTGAATGCCCTACTTTTATAGTAAAATTCAATGGGAACTGCAATGCTTGTGAGAGGTATGGTCATCAAGCTAAGGATTGCATAGTATTTAAGCGCACGATGGCCAATAGACCAACCTTAGCATGGACAGACACACCTCGAGTGCTTGCATTGATGCCGGCCCCACCTCTTGAACAAACAGCACATGGTCCCTAGGGCCCAAAATGTTGTTCAAACAACACCCTTACCACCTCCAGTGCTAGGACCGCAACCACCACATCCAAGAATCACTTTTGTGAATCAAGTGGGTTGTGAGTCATCTATTGCTTATTTGGAAGGCTGTGAGGAAGATATAGACCCTAATATTGCCTATGGGATGGATGTGCTTGAAGAAAGTCCACAATACTACATGGAGGACTATTGGGGACAAGTCAAACCTGTATATCAAGTAGCTGCTCTTACGGCAAGAGGCCAAAATATCAATTACACTACTAAGAGACCACCTCTTCAATGCTATGAGTGTGGAGGTCCACATCGTGTAGGCGAGTGTCCTATTAGGCTACAAAAGAACGCCACACTAATGCAAACCAATCAAGCGAGCACGTCTACAATGCCGATACTCATGTGTAATCGATGTGGCAAAGATCATTTGATTGTCCAATGTCCAAATAATCCAAATGCATCGAAGATCACGCCATTAAACTTGATTGAGGTTACCAAGGAGCCATCACAAAGTACACCTGTGGTACCAGTAAACGTACTCACACGATTGATGCTCCAAAAACAAAATTATATTCTTGAGGAAAGAGACACGGTATCAATTGCCCAATCTCAGAAAAAGAAGAAAACACGAAGGAAGAGATCGCAAAAAGCAGTGAAATCAGACCCCAATTCAAAGACCAACATAGGGACTAGTGACGACCCCGTATATATTAACGACGCTAAAGAGGATTCTGATTCAGGTGAAACCATGGAGACCAAAACGACCACTAAGATAGAAACCAACAAGGAAGATCTTCATGAGCCACAATGGCCAGGATCCAAGAAGAAGATAGAAACTTATCCAAACCCTACAGAGGAGATTGAGCAAGTCAAGCAATTAAGGAGTTTGGTAGAAGATACCCAAAAAGATCTAGAACCAGCACCTAGGCAGATCCAGATTACAGACACCGTGTTCCCTATGCAACAACAACCTCACCAAGTCCATAGACCCTTAGCCATACCTAGTGTCATCCAAGAAGAAAGTGACTTAAAGTCATGGGAAAGTGGACGTACTCACTTCCTGATGGAAAGAATGTTTACAGAGGGACTATTTGATCCTATCAAAGAAATGGAGATCCCATCTTCCCCATGTCAAGGGACTGAAGCCCAAAAGGTGCCGTTAAACATTGCCAAATTGATGGATTTCATGTCTTCAAAAGTTAGAACCACCATCATGTCCAAACCATATAAAGACCCTAAGCTAGTCTCAGCTCTTCGAGCCTTCCTCAATGGAGAACTGAAGTTTGGGCTACCACAATTTGCACAGATGGATGGAGCTGGGGGGATGCCAATAGAGAAGGAACACTTAGATCCACAACCCAACCTAGATGAGAACCTTGTTATAGAAATACTATTAACAAGTTGGGACAATACTTTGAGGGTGATGAATCCAATGCGACCATACCAATCACTACCAAGGGATTAACTGTGAAAAGAATCCTTGATGGTGGCACTGGGGTTAGCATTGTGACTAAAAATTGCTAGGAAACTATGGGAAGACCTCACCTTACCACCACAACCATAGTAGTGAAGATGGCCAATGGGTCTATTGTTAAACCTATTGGGATGCTAGAAGATATCAAGATCAAGGTCTTTGGACATAAAATAAGGATTACCTTCATTCTTATGGATTTCTCCAAACACGCTATGACATCGGAGATGATCTTAGGACGTCCTTTCATGAAGGAAGCAAAAATGGTGCATGACTGGTCTAAAAACCATGTCTACTTGTAGTTCCAAGATTCTGTCATTCGAGTGGATCTTGTAACTGGTCAAGCACATCCTCTAGGAAACAGGTTTATAATTGATCATAGATCTGACACCACAGTTCACTCGGCCCCATTGCAGTATTGTTACATGTTTACAACGGACACTGATGTTGGGGAAGATTCTCCTCATATGGATGTACTACCTGGGATGACTAAGTCGGACAATGTGGATTGGGTCCACCTAGCAGCAACCATAGACACTTGGGGCAACAGGAGGACAACCTGGGTAACACTTGAGGGGGATGAAATGCCACCACTCGTACCCTTAAATATGCTAGAAGCAATGCATATAGCTTCTGACAAGACTCATCCTCATATAACAAAGAAAACATACAAGTGGGTCCCTAAAGCTTCTTTAGCGACCATAGCTAGTGCTAAAAAACAGAATCCTTGTAAGAAACGTCCCACTCGCTCCAAGAAATGTAAGGGAACGTGACGGTGGATTCCTAAACGACTATTAGAAGCCCAAGGCTACTATCAAGGAAATGATCAAATATGGGTGTCAAAACGTAGATTGTGTTCTCACCTGTCACCTAACCCATGTGAGCTCAATCCTGTAGCTCCAAAACGAATTGACGATCATGGAAAGAAAAAAATCACAGAATGCTACACACCCGCTCCAAAGCTAGTTTGGGTACCAAAGAAAGAACAATTTGTTCCACCTAGCTCATGAAGGGGGGAGTTCCATGAAGCTTCTAGCTCCTCATGTAATGCATCCATAGAGGTAAAAGCTTCTCCACAACCTCCACCTACAATAGTGGACCTTCATGAAGTTACAAAGGAATCCACACCTCCCAGTGTTCAAGAATCACCTGATGAACCACTTCAAGTTCGATCCTAGGAGAGTACCTTACCACCCTTGCAACTCGACAAGGCACCTAAGGTAATAGAAAACTATTGGCAAAAATCCTCACCTATTACCAATTGGAACAATTGGTTTCAAAAGGTGACAACATCTTTCCAAAAAGTATGATCTACCCAAGGAAGAGGGGAGTGTTTGCTGACAGCCATCATTCACTCACTCCTCTCTCAACCTTCTTTCCCTGACATCTCAATCTCCCAATCTTAGGGAAATTATATATAAAGCCTTATACTCATTAAAAACAAAAATAATAAAGAGCAAGAGCAATTAGCAAACGAGTATGCACAATAAAAGTCAAAACATTGACCCATATCTACACATCCACATCCGGTACACTGAAACAAAAACTTATGTCATCAAATACCTTTGATCCTCATCACTCAAGTGATGGAGGGTAGGTAGGATTAATACAATAGGAGTGTTTCTGTTTTAGAGTTTAGTGATTAGAAAAGTTCTTTCTTCCCACTGATGTGCCTCCTAGAGTTATTCTTTGTGTTTCATAGTGTGTACAGGAACGTGTTGCTGTTGTTAGGATTTGGACCTTCATGGAATCTTTCTCTTGTTCACGCTTCAAATCAAGCGCGACCGTCAACACAAACATGTGTTTCTTGTCCAATAACATTGCCCCTTATCTTTTTGCATCCGTGTTTGTCTGCTTTGATTGTGATTGGTAGCATAATATTCACTGCATTTGCTTAGTATCAAACATTAAATTCAATGTAATTTTTGGTCATAATCACTTGTCTAGGTTTAAAAGTCAAGCAATCCGACTAAGCTAGTTTGACCAAGCTAGGTGTTAGAGATCTTCTCTTAATACCATGGGGAATGCCTTCCTAATTATCAATGGTTACTTAGGTTCTTAATCCGATTTAGGTAGCATTGTGTGGAATGTATTAGGGCTTTCTAGTGGGCTTAGTCCCTATTAACCTTTAGCTTAAGTATTATAAAGGGAGTTTACTAGTGTGATGAGCCTGGGGAGGGTAACAGTGTTATATGACCCCCCAAAGTTACAAAATTAAAATGCTGAAAACGAACAAACAAAAAAAAATCAAAGTGCCATAATGTAAAATCTTAAGCTGGAAGAGAAAACTCAGCTTGATTTGATACTCCACTCACATGTATCGCCTATGGTACTAGAGCCCTAGAGGTTCCCAATGTGGGATCTTTTTCTTGAAAAGCAAAAAACCCAAGGCATATAAAATAAGCACACACATCAAAATTGAATCACTGTGAAAAGACTTTGGCGGGTCAAAGAAAAGGTAATCAGTCAGGCGATGATTTCATGAGAAATTCCTTTTATCGTAGCTTAACTACAAGGTCTTCTAGGTATAGCCTTTAGTCAGCCCTCGGACATGAAATACTTAGCTCTCACAATTAAACAACTTAATTGACCAGAGAAAATTGAGAAGCTTGCCCATGGTATTAATAGTCAATCTTTAGTGCCTTTCGACCGTTAAATTAGCGACCCCATAGTTGTTTAGTTTTTTACCTTTACAATTGTTTATGTGTTTGATTATATTGCAATTTAATGTTTATTGCTGACAAATGGTTTAGAATTATGCTACCAATCAATTTGTCTGCCTAAAACTGTATATGGTTTTTAATTGTATATGAGAATGCAATTACTGTGCCAATGTTGTTTGATTTTGCAGTGACTGAAGAAGGCTAAGGACATTCATCTCAAATGCTCTTCCACCTCGATGAACGAGCTTCAACTCAATAGCTTCCGAGGACAGAATCTACATCACGAAGGGGGGCATGTTAACCCTCACGCACATTCCTATCACCTAAGATGGATGCCGTATTATTTATTTGGTAGAGTCAAGTACCGGGCTTGTCGGTCCAATAGGAAAATGGTAAGAGTGATTGCCGATGAGAGGCGCACTCTAACTGGAACATTCAAGGGATTAGTTGGTTAAGCATGGGCGCCCAAGTGTGAATAGGGCATCTCATATAAAACTCAACTAAACCTAAAAATCACTCATTCTCTCATTTGTGCAATTGAAGAGGCTCTTGCTCCATCTCCATCTTCTTCTTCTTCATATCCTTGTGTGTGTGTGTGTGTGTGCGATCGAGCACTGCGGCGGCACGACGACGGCGAGGCGGTTGAGCGCGGCGTCTCCCTCTTCTTTGCGACAAGGAATCCTCCACGACAGCAAGCGTAGAGCGGTGAGTGACACATCATCGCCATCTTTGAGCTTACTAGTTTAGGCTAGTTGCGTGCTTGGAGCCATTTGTGGCTTGCACATAGTGTATCGGTAAGTTCCTTGCATTGACACGTGCGACAGACACGCACACTTCTCTTTAGCTTTGTTGGGGTTGCCCTTAGGAGAGTTTTGGACATTGTTCTTCCCCTTAGGCTCATTGAAACCCTTGTTTTCCGTGGGCTTAGAATTTCTTTTAGCCCTCGTTTGGAAATTGATTCGAGAGGCCACCATAGTATGGTGTATAGCCGCCGATATGGTGCATGGCCTTTGAGAGTTGACATACTACACCATTTCTTCAGTTAATCTCGCACAAAATTGTTGCTTTTGCTCTCCAAAATCCAAGTTTTTGAAGATAGTGTCTTTGAGTTGTAGGTCCCAAAACTTGTCTACATATTTGTGAATGGATTCCTAATGACCTTTGGACTCAACCTTTGAATTTTGGAACCTTAGCATTTTGGAAGTCTTAATGGGATGAACCTTAAGGTCTTTTGAGCCCATTGCTGCACATAGCTCTTTTGTAGATGGCCCCCCCTTTGGATCCCTACTATGGCCAGTCTGCTAGCTTAACCAATATTCTAGCTTTTTCTCCCCTGGCACTTCCCCATATTAAATGATCAGTTTAACATGAGAAAATCATTTAGGAGAATTAGATATTGATTATTATGACACATAGCTTGGACAAATGGTGGACCTTACTTCTCTTCAAGCTTGGAAAAGTTATGGAATTTACTCTCTATGTGTTTTAAGAAAGCATAGCTTGGACAAGTGGTAGACCTTGCTTCTCTTCAAGCATCAATGGAGTAGGGTTTGGATAGGTGGTTAACCTACCCAAACATAATGAGAAGAAGCACTCACTAGTCATCCAAGTTAGGCTATAAGTAGGTATCTAATGTGTTAGTCTACATGGCCTTTGGATATAAGCTTCCATTTGTACAAAAAAAAGGATCTATGTAGGAAAATCAAGTGTTGATTTGAAGGCTTTTCACTTGTCTAAGCTAATCTCTGACTCAATCATAAAAGAGTCTTAATTGGTGTATGATGGATTCTAAAATTCTCGATGGAGTAGAACTATAGAAAAATGAGGCAATCGATGAATTAATCAAAGCAAAACTACACAAATCTTTGACTTTTTTTCCCAAACTAAACAGGTACAATCTTATGTTAACAAAACTTAAAATTATAATTGAAACGTTTACAAGATAACAAATAGGCGATCTTAAGAAGAAGCATAATTTTCATTTTCATATGTAGTGTTACAAACTGAGAAAACATTTCTCAATAAATTGATAAACAAAATCTAGGTGTTTGCTTTGTTAATTTGAGAAAACATATCAAAACTTGTGTCGATTGAGCTCCATCAAGTTATATCCTCTGTGAGAACCTGCAATTAGGAATAAAAAGAAATATTGATCGGATACCATAGATATGAATGTTCAATCTAGCATGTGTATCAAGGTTTAAGACATTTCAATAGTGCCTTAGGGATTTTTCTTATCCAGCTTTAGAAGATTTCTCTCAACTTTCACCTTATTTATATACGCCTTTGCAGTGGTTGCCTTCAATGTTCCTTTTGTGCTACAACCCAATTGCCTAGCTAAAGAGATCAATTTTGGTGCCTTCATGATTTCAATGGGTGTACCTTCCTTTGCCAATATTTCTTGTCTTTGGGATATTCTTATTTCACTATGGTGGCTTGTGTCACTTGCTCGGTACAGTTTTTCCTGAAGGGTAGTTTCACCTTTGTCATATTTTTCAAGTGGTATTCTTCTTATAAAGATCAATCAAATTACACACATCCCTTCTCTCACCAAGTTGAAGCAAGTAGGGAAGCAGCACCCCCAAGAGCACATTGTCAACCATTGTTTCACCATCCAATTATGGTGGAAAAATGCAATTGTTTGCAGGTAAAATACATCCCTTGTAAGGAGAGTCAGATCAATAACCAATGTTCTTTGTGGATCACATTCAAACTCCATGGCAATTTTGGCCAAAGGCTTGAACATTGCCTCAACATTTGGATTGTCAAGTCTAACTAATTTTTGGATTGTCAAGTCTAACTAATTTTTGGATTTGAGCGGTGTAGCAACCTTCTTGATACTAGGCTGCAAAGAAAGGTAATGTATCTCTAGATCAGTTGTTTGGTGCTGTAAGGATTTGAAACACATTGTCCCTAGTAGATATTGACCAGATTGCAACATTAAAGATATGTAATATAGTCGTCACAAGAATTGTATGCAACCTCGCCTAAGTATAATATATCTTTTTGAATCTATCTGCATTTACTTGTGGTGTGAGGATGGTTGAGGGGAACGCTTCAATAATAGACCATTTAAATCCAATACAATTGTAAGCATATATTCTCATTATTTATACTAGATGGAGTAGAAGCAACTGGAAATTGCTCAGGGGTAGATGTTTCGCTTCTTTTGAAGTAGGTTGGATTGTTGGAGCATTGATTTCTTTGTCCACATTACTATAAGCTTGCTCACGTTGCACATCACTAGACTCTGGTATAGAAATATCATCCATCTTGGGCACTTCAAAAATGAGAAAATCAATAGATTCTAAAATTTTCAATTGATTCATAGGGGCTTTGTCAATCCCAATCTTTGAATCTAAGAAACTACACATAACATTGGTTTCACAAAAATCGCTAGAATTTAATTCACCATTTTAACATGTAGAGCTCCAATTAACAAATTTATTCAAGGTAAAATCAATATTAGAATCCTTGCAACCATTGTTAGCATTGGTACACAAGGCACCACACTTGTCTAAACTACAATCTATTGTGGAAAACTTGTCCAACCTACACTCTACAAAGTTTTAGTACTTAAGTGAATACTAAAAGCCAAAAGATGTTCAAGAACACACGTGCACAAGGTCCACCACATGTCCAATCTAAGCTACAAGAAAAACCTGTTCAAGAACACACAGGCACAAGGTCCACCACATGTCCAATCTAAGCTGCAAGAAAATAGATCTTTGGCTTTGATTTGGATTCAAGGGTCACAACTTGTTTAAGCTAGCTTCAAACTACACCAAAATGTTGCAAAGATGTCCTTCATATTCAAGGTAAAATTTATCAAAAGAAGAAAGTAATATTGGAGCCCCTACTACTTTTCCAACCTTGGTATTGATTAAAATTTGATAGATTTTCTAAAAATCTTGAGTAGAGTCAAGATTCTATGTTGAAGGTAATCAAATAACTTAGAAAACACATAAAGCATGAGAGCACTCTAGATTCTAGCTAAACATTAAGTAAAAAACAATCATATACACTTAAGTGTTGAGATTCTATAAATAAAAAAACAAAAGTTTAGATGTATTTAAGATTTCCATCCGCATACAGTACTTGAAAATATCAAGTAAAGTCATAGCCAGCAAACAACTCTTCTCCTGTTGCAACCTGACAAATAGTCTCAAGGCTTATATAGCCATACTCTTCTGACTTGATGTGCGAAGATGTGTATTTGTGCCAAGGTGGAAAATTTGGATCAAATATATAGCGTACATTTGGTTGGACACTTGTACCATGAGAACTATTTATATAGCCCAACACATTTCCTTCTTCTATGCAACCAAGAATGTATGCTTGATCTTCCTCTTCTTCTACATTTGGATCTCCTAGAAGAAAATATTTAGAGGCTCTTGGAAATATTTTGCGTGTTCTTTTCCACTCTTGAAATCTATACTTATGCCCTCCATAGTTTAGAATAGACACATCACTTTCAAGGGTAGTATGCACAAATAGACCATAACCAACTCCTTGAATACATGAAAGTTGCACTTCAAAAGCCACCCCATTAATATAAAAATGTACATTCTTGGGAATAGGAAAATTTGGTGTCCCAAAAGGATTTTCATTATAATCATAGCGTAAAATACAACTCATTTTTATCTCACTTAACTCCTTTGTATCTGCAAAAAAAGGAAAACATTATGCATAAATACAAGGAGTAGATCAAAGGATCATAGTACTATTGGGATGTCCATCATATGGAAGACTGAGAATGTTTGTTACATGAGGCCTCAAAAGGTTTAGAAAAATTAAATCTTTGAGAAACATAGCACACCATGTCTCCAATATATTGCCCATTTGAAGCATAGAGAGAGCCAAGGTCCACCACTTGTCCAAGCTAGACATTGAGCCTTGATATAAGGTCCACCAAGAAACCTATAGTATCTGGTAACATGGGATGCATTGATGCAACAAAGGTAGCCTAACCTCTTGGTCCATATATGTTTTCTCGTAGATTAGGGGGATAGTTTCAAAGTAATCACTAGTCAAAATAAGGCATAGGACATTGATACAATGCTCCACCACATTTGCAGCTCATCTTCTTTAGTAGCATGGGTGTTTTAATCTCAAATTTCACCACATCTTCAACATATACTCTATTGTAGGGTGAATATTTTGGTTTGTAGGTCCACCACTTGTCCAAACTTGGCTTGTTGATGTATGGATATTATCAAAGGTCCACCAGTTCTCTAGGCTAGACTTATAGCACAATTGCAAGGTCCACCACGTGCACAACATGTGAGGTGCTATAACATGCAACATCTTACTTCAAGGTCTACCATCTCCACTCCAACACGAAGGTTCCATTGAAGCATGGAGAGAAGCAAGGTCCACCACCCAAGCTAGCACTTCTTTCCACCACTTCAAAAATCCATGAAATGTTGTCCATGGGGTTCACCACTTGTCCAAGGTAGGTGATCCATTGAAACATGGAAAGAAACAAATATCCACCATTTGTATAATCTAAGCTCCATTGAAACATGGAGAGAGCAAGCTCTACCACTTGTCTTAGCTAGGCTCCATTAAAACATGAAAAGCCCATGAGTGGTTTTGTTTCAAGGAGCATAACTTGATTAATCTAGGATACTTTGCAACATTTAGAGAGGTCAAGCTCTACCACTTTTCCAAGTTAGGCTCCTCTAAAACATGGAGAGAAGCAAGCTTCACCACTTGTCCAAGTTAGGCTCCACCAAAACATGGAGATAAGCAAGCTTCACCAACCTTGTCTTGATGTATGAAGATAATCAAGGTTCCACCATTTCTCCAAGATAGGTATATAAAATAATTGCAAGGTCCACCATGATATGTTGTACATAGAGAGTTTCCCTCCAAGATCCACCACTTGTCCAAGCTAACTCTACTGAAACATGGGGATAGAAGCAAGCTCCACCATGTGTCCGGCTCCATTGAGACAAAGAAAACCACTTGTCTAAACTAGGATCCCTTGCAATATGAGCATAAGAAAAACCCCTCCACTTGTGCAAGCTTTAGACAACCATGAATGATATTGTTTCTCACCGATTGCAAGACCCTTGATGTGTTTGTACATGGAGAATTTTGTTACAAAGCGCACCACTTATCTAAGCTACCTCCAAGCTACAATATTATTTCTCACCATTTGGAAAATCCATGATATTTTGTACATGGGGGGTTTTTCTCCAAGCTCCACCGCTTATTCAAATATTTCTATTGAAACATAAGGTCAAAGCAAGCTCGACCATGTGTCCAAGCTAGGATCGATTGAAACTTCAGATGGCCAGTTTTTGAAGCCGCGGTCATGGGAACAAACCCCACTCAGGGGAGCATTATATAAGTTAAAAAATATATTAAAAATATGTTTTGTTGGTTGCAGGTTGCCGCCACCCCCCCCCCCCCCCCCCCCCCCCTGGCATCACCTTCTCCCGCTCCTCCATTATCAGGCTCACTCTCTCTGTCTCTCTCGTTCGTCTCATCAGCTGGCGCCACCCTCCCTCCCTCTCTCCTCCATTATCCAAGCGGCCCAACTCTCTCTCTCTCTCTCTCTCTCTCTCTCTCTCCTCTCTCTCTCTCTCTCTCTCTCTGTGTGTGTGTGTGTGTGTGTGTGTGTGTGTGTGTGTGTGTGTGTGTGTGTGTGTGTGTGTCGGCAGTCACTAGGAGTAAACCCTCTCTCTCTCTTTCCATACACACACACACACCCACAAACACTTACACACACACACACAAACACTCTCCCTCTCAAAGGTTCTCTCTCTCTCTCTCTCTCTCTCTCTCTCTCCTCTCTCTCTCTCTCTATATATATATATATATATATATATATATATATATATATATATATATATATATATATATATATATATATATATATATGTGTTGTGTGTGTGTGTGTGTGTGTGTGTGTGTGTCGACTTGCAAACCCTACCAACAGCCTCCTCCTTGCTTCGCCGACCTCCCCCTGGGCGAGGGGCTGCCCTGCGGGGGGGGTCCCCGGCTCTACCTAGCGCTGCCTTGCTCCGAAATTTCATACATATCACCAAGTTACCAAAGAGATTGATATTTGATTGTCAGCTTGACGACTTGGGTTACACAACCACCTTCGGGAATGGTTCATGGTTGATCACAAAGAGGTCAAAAGAATATAACATTTTAGTGTATGTTTGTATCGTGTGTAAAAGAGTATTACATATCCATAGCCAAGCTATTGTCTAGTGACATGTGGCATAGTCGGCTAAGTCATATGAGCCAAAAAAAGAAGGAAAATGTTAGCACATTTTGGTTGCATATATATGTTAAGTTTTTTCTAAATTTTCTATGTGTAAGCATTGCATCTATCAAAAACACATTAGGAACACCTCATCCCCATTGAATAGGAAGCATTTGCAACCACTAGAAATTGTTTATAGTGACGTTTGAGGTCCTATGCCGACCAAGTCTCTAGAGGGAGTTAGTTATTTTGTGACCTTTATAAACAATTCTACTAGAAAAATGTGGGTTTATCCTTTGCTTCATAATGATCAAGTCTTCTCTACTTCCCAAAAATTATTAGCATTCATAGAGAATCCGTCTGGCAAGAAGCTCAAGAGGTTGCAGACAGACAATGGTGAAGAGTACGTCTCCAAGGAGTATGAGAATTTCTATAGCAAGAGAGGTATTAAGAGATGGATTACTACTCTTTACACACTTATTCAAAATGGAGTTGTAGAAAGGATGAATTGAATGGTTCAAGAGCGAGTCGCAACTATGTCGTTTTCTATGGAAAATCTAACTCAAGGTTTTTGGACAAAGGCGATACTGACAACAGTACACATCATTAATAAGTCACCTAGTATGCCATTAAATTATTAAATTCCAAAGTATTTGTGCTCTAGAAAGAAGCCACACTATGATCATTTCCGTTTCTTTGGATGTGAGGCATATACGCATGTGCCAGAGAAGCTTTGAAAACAGCCTGCTGAAGTCACACAAGTGTTTTTTCCTTGGTCATGGTGCAGATAGAGAGATGGGATGTTGTCTTTAGCACCCACAATCTCTTAATGTGTTTGTAGTTCACACATTTTCTTCAACAAGTCAAAGATGCACAAAAATATTAAAGAGAAATAGTTAAATTTTCTTTTCTTCCAACTTTTTGATGCTCAAATATTGTACGTATTATATTCACAATTCTTTGATCTTTATTACCATGGTTAGAAAGAGGTTGCTTGCCTAGAGCAATGTATCTGATGAAAATCATATATCTATCTCCTTAAACTGTAACTTGAACCTCTAAATCTAGACACGATACAATCTAGGCACGATAGTGTACATTCATGTCCATAAAATATATGTCATATTTGTAAGCACCATTTGTTTTAAATGTAAGTATCATGAACATATCACTTTCAATTATCATGTCAAAACTCCTGTGAAGAATCCTGGTCTTGACTCCTGCTCTCAACTCCAAATTTCCTACTACTTTAATAAATTATACACATACAATGATGAATATAGATATGCAAAAACTTTAATTTGAGGACTTTTTGCAATGAAAACAACACCGGTACTTGAAAAGTAAAGCTCTTTGTTACAAATTCTTGATTTAATCAAAGACATTCTAATCATTTTTTGTATAATGATGGAAGTTCTCACTAAAGCTTTACATTGATTTGGCTCAACCATCAATTGCTCCTTTGACAACTCTGCAAGGTATTTAGGAAGTAGATCCAAAAGTGATGATTGTGATACTTCTCCTGGGAAACTTTTAGGTTTATCTATCAAGAGGTGTAGTGAAAAAGTATGTTAAATGTTTAAGAAAAGACTTTATCCAAGGAATTGAAGCTTTTGTGAACACTTATTTTAAAAGTAGTAAACAAAAAAGAAGAACACTCAAGTGGTAAAACACTCTCCTCTCTACCTTGGGGACATGAATCTAAAGCTCTCTTCGTTGGGAGGGCTCCTACATACACAATATCAATGGTGTGCTAATGGTAGCCATGGTCCCTTTGAGTGCCAATGGTCTTAAAGATCTAAAAAGATATTTGCCTTGGTCATTGCCTTGGTCGTAAGGCTTGCATGGCACTAGAGGTTTTTAGTCATGTATAGGGGATTATTGCCTATGATTTGTTGACGTCGGAGCATTGGCATCGTTATTACATGCAATGGATATGTAAAGATAGTATGGTACACACAAAGACTACATGTATGAAGTAGAGAGCAAGGAAGACAATGCGCACAAAGTGGTTTCCATTTCCTTATATTTGTTAAGTTTGAAAACTGAGCTCAAAAGAAGAGTTACATTTCACTTCAAGTAAAAAGTAACTTTATTGCAAATAGATTTTGCATGGTTTAAGAGAGGTTTCCTATGATTAAGAGCTAAGATTGCTCCATATGGTAGAGAGAGTCCATTCAAAGTGAATGGATCCTTGTAGTCTAATCAACTCATCTGCCAATCCACGTCCATCACAAGTTAGATGATAGTGCTACCAATGGAGTATTTAAGTTGGATTAAAAAGCGTTAGATGATAGTGCTACCAATGGAGTATTTAAGTTGGATTAAAAAGCGGTATTTTATTTCTCCATCTTTCTCATGTACTATCTAGCTTTTTCTATAACTTTATCTCTCTCTCATTCCCTTCTCTCTCTTTTTCACCACTTACCTCTCTTAAGAACTATCTCTATCCGTCCCTCTTTTTTCAATCTCTTTAGCTATGAATCTTTCTATTTATCTTTTTAATTTACTCCCACGACCTATCTATATCTCTCCCTTTCTTTTGAGTCATCTATCCCTCTCTTTCTTTTCCAATATCTTTAGTATACATATCACACCCAGGCACTACTCAATGAGTTGACAGTAAGCCCATTGAGTATGGTCCTATTGTCTCATCAAGTTTATGAGAATTAAATAGTCAAATTTGAAGCCAAAGAGTTGTATCATATCAAAAAATCCATAAGTCTTTTTGGAGCTATAAGTGATAATATTAACAAAGACGATTATACTCCAGACGGAGTTTTAGGGCTTTGTTACCCAGTAGAGAATAGCATGGATATCATTCGTAGTCAGTCGTAAAAGTCTTCCGTGCTTTAACCAATTTTTCTGGATAGTCCTCAAACGAACCGTCCATCCAAGAGTAGTTCATTTATATGTATAATGTTCTTCTTGGAATTATAAGAATCAAAATAATTACACAAGGGTAAGTAATTTTGGATTAACCTACAACCTAAAATCAACGTAGTCAAAGAATACAATAGCTATGAATACAAATCCGATCTATAGACAAGGAAAGACTACGTAACACCTGTCAATGTAAAAATCAATTATAGACAGTAGGTCTATCAAAGCCTGTAGATAAAAATCTCCAAAGCCAACGTCTTGGTTTCTCATCTTTTTGGGAGAACCTTGTATTTAAGACGTATGTGTTGTTGTTTTTACACTTAAACTTATACACAAAAGAATATAACGGTTTAAAAGACATCTTGCTTTAGACAAAGCACAACGATTAGCACAGAAACAATTGAGTCTTTGATTCATTTTTGTATATCATAGTGAGAATGAGGTATCATTTTAGCGTTTTGTACATAAGATAGTCAAGAACAACTTATTCTAAAGTGAAAAAGGTCAAGTTTGACAATGATGTACAACAGCTTAGCCAAAAAGATCTTAAGTAAAGATAGAGTCATCACCTACATCCACATAAACAAGATAACATATTTGTTAGCTTTGAATATGTATTCTAAGTATCAATGAACCTACCAATTGTTATCCATGTCCTACTTAAAACTTTTTTAACTTATACCTACTATCCATGTAGTGTTAAATATCAACAAGTATCCATTCTCATAAGGTAAGCCACAGATGAAAGTGACATATGTGTGCGTGTGTGTGTGTGTATAAGCATACAAATGTATATTCTACTTGTGTCTACATTTTTTTAATGTGCAGTGTGCATACGCATGCATTATTGTACTAGTTGTGTTGACATTTCGGATTTGCATCACACATTTACTTTTTTTGTGCATGTATGACAACATATCTATGTACATATATAAGCGGATTTGCAAATTCATTTGCATTTGTGACTATAAATATAAGAACCAACGTGTGCATTTGTATTAGTGTGTGTACACATTAATGTGTGGTCATACTTGTGAGAATGTATGCTTGTATACTCTTAGTGTATTTTTGTGTATTTGTTTAGAGCATATTCGCATATTTGTGTCACCACTTGGATATGTATCCACATTTTTTAGTGGATTTGTGTTTGTGGAAATGCCCATTTGAGCACAAATTGTTAGTGTGTGCATTCATATACAATGTGTTTGAGTTTGAATACAAGCAATTTTTCTCTGTCTGTGTGCACATGCACGGTGCACATTGATGGGTGTTTGTGTGTCTCTATTTGTGCATAAAAAATTTGGGATACCATTAACGAGCACATAACCGATAAAACACACAAGAACATAAGTAAATTCCATCACGAACATGCACACACATAAACACACCCCCAAACAGATCACGCTTCTCATCTCACACTTAACAAGAACCTAAAGTTTCAAACTTACGAAATTTTCAATAAGTAAAAGTTTTGTTTTCATTGAATGTATCTAAGATGCGAATTTTCACCACAAAACTATGTTGGGCACACACATCTATATTTCTATATTATATATGAAGTAG